>NW_017674098.1:0-33389 GCF_001879085.1 Nicotiana attenuata | reverse complement strand
TATACGGGCTCCTCTTCCCAAACTGTCCAAGCTCCATTAGCCAAATCAACCGCATGCCTCCCTCCACCAGCTACCCCTGTCTTCGTAGCACCTCCACCAGCTACCCTCCACCGATCTTCCAGTGAGCCGGCACTCCAAGCCCAAGACAACCAGTACTACGCCCCGGAGCCCACCTTCAAAATTCCAGATCACTACTCATACACCCCCCGTTTTGACCTTCCTGTCAAGGCTGAGAAACCACCCAAAAACCCGGAACAGGTGGAGATGTTCAGGAAGGTGAGAAGCCTGGAACAGTCGCTCAGAAACATGCAGGGGTTGGGAGGCCAAGTAAGTGTAGCTTACAAAGATCTGTGTCTATTTCCGGATGTCCAGTTACCTGTTGGATTCAAAATGCCCAAATTCGACATATATGACGGGCACGGGGACCCCGTGGCCCACTTAAGGGGATTTTGCAGCAAAATGAGAGGATCCGGCGGGAGAGATGAGCTGTTAATGGCATACTTTAGCCAGAGTCTGAGTGGCGCGACATTAGAGTGGTACACGCGTCAGGATTACAGCAGATGGTATACCTGGGATGATTTGGCCCAAGCATTTGCGCGACATTTCCAATACAACATAGAAATTGTTCCAGATCATTTGTCTTTGACTAAGATAGAGAAGAAATCGGGAGAAAGTTTCAGGGAATATGGTTTCCGTTGGAGGGAACAGGCAGCAAGAGTCAACCCTCCGATGGAGGAAAGTGAAATGGTAGAGTACTTTCTTCAGGCTCTGGAGCCTACTTACTTTGGTCATCTGATATCGGCCATAGGTAAGTCTTTCAACGAGGAAAATAGGAGGTATGGTAGAAGAAGGGCTTAAATCGAGCAAGATCATGAGCTACTCAGCTATCAAAGCAACTACCCAAGCAATTCAGAATGGTACTGGAGGAGTAATAGGAAAGAAGAAGAAAGAAGATGTTACAATGGTTGACTCGGGATCGTGGCATGGTCCGAGGAGCACACAACACCATTTCACCCAGCCTCGACCCCATCCCCGAACTTACACCCAAACACCATATAATCCACCTCAACATTACTTTCCATCACCAGACCCTCAATTTTCTGTCAGACCACCTCAATACCATGTCCATCACGCCCAGGCATACACTCAACCTCCCTCTTACCCACAATGGCATGCCCCAGCCCCACAGAATACCTACCCAGCTCCACAAAATGCCTACCCATCTCCATAAACATACCGAAACCCTGCCGGTCCAGGTTTCCGGCCCAAGCCAGTATTCCGAAATGAAAGGCTGCAGCGGAAGAAAACTTTCACCCCGCTTGGGGAGTCTTATACCAGCTTATTTCAGAAATTGAGGCAGTTTGATGTGCTGAGGCCAATTGAGTCAAAATTGCCAAACCCTTCTCCAAAGAATCTGGATTACTCCCTCAACTGTGCATACTATTCTGGTGCTCCGGGGCACAATATGGAAAAATCCTGGCACTTGAAAAATGCCATCCAAGAGCTCATCGACACAAACCAGATTTTGGTCCAAACTCGGGAAGCACCCAACACCAATTAGAACCCATTGTCAGCCCATGATGAAACAAACATGATCGAGATAGTACACAAGGATGGGGAGCCCAAGAAGCCTTCACAATCCGTCATGATGAGCCGGTCTAGTGAGGTTAAGCCAGTCAAGGGCACAGTTGTCACAGAAGCAACCTCTTCGATAGCTAAAGGATCAATAGACAAGTTGAGCATGCCAAACGATAAGCCATCTGTGGTAGTTGAGAAGAGATCCCTAAGTGATGTTGTAGCAAAACAAGAAAAGTCAAAGGTGATCGTGCCAGGTGTGGTGAATAAGCCTATAATAATTGTAGAAGGTGCCCGTACAGACACTATCACTATCAAACTTGTGACCCAGTTGCTGGTAGCCAACGCCAAGGCTGTCCCATGGAACTATGAGCGGGTAATAGTGACCTATAAGGGGAAGGAAGTGAAAGAAGAAGTTAATGAGGCACAAGGATTAACTCGTTTGGGGAGATGCTTCGCCCCGGAAGAGTTGAGGATAGCTAAAACACTTAGAGACAATCCAGTTCTAGTGAAGAAACCAGTCACCGAAGAAGAGGCGGAGGAGTTTTTGAGAAAAATGAAGGTACAAGATTACTCCATCGTGGGACAGTTGAGAAAGACTCCTGCTCAGATTTCCCTGCTATCATTGCTGATCCATTCAGATGAGCACCGCCGGGCCCTGATGAAAATTCTGAACGAAGCTCATGTCCTCGACAAAATCACAGTGAATCATTTGGAGAAAATTGCCAACAAGATATTTGAGGTGAATAGGATCACCTTCTCGGATGACGAATTGCCTGTGGAAGGTACCGAACACAACAAAGCTCTCTATCTTACAGTGAAATGTGAAGATCCTGTGGTTACTAGGGTGTTGGTGTATAATGGTTCCAGTGCGAACATTTGCCCTCTCCCTACTCTACACAAGTTGAAGATTGATACTGAACGAGTCCACAAGAACAGCATATGTGTCCGAGGTTTCGATGGAGGGGGAAAAGATTCTATTGGCGATGTTGTGCTTGAACTGACAATAGGACCAGTTGAATTAGGTACTGGATGTGTCCGTCTCCTACAATTTATTGTTGGGTCGGCCCTGGATACATGCTGCCAAAGCAGTCCCGTCCTCTTTGCACCAGATGGTCAAGTTCGAGTGGGACAGACAGGAGATTATCGTGCATGGTGATGAGAGCCTGGGTGCTCACAATGATACCTCCGTCCCGTTTATTGAGGCCGAAGATGATAAGGGGCCTTGGGTCTACCAAGTTTCTGAAACAGTGCCAGTTGAGAAGGTTCTAGAAGGGGAATGTATTCCAGCTCCAAAGATAGCCTCTGCATCTGTCATGGTGGCATCTGAAATGCTGAAAAATGGTTTTGTGTCGGGCAAAGGTCTGGGCGCATCTTTACAAGGCATCGTGCAGCCAGTGTCTCTGCCTGAAAATTTGGGAACGTTTGGTCTAGGATTCAAACCCACAGGAGAAGATGTGAAAAGGGCTAAAAGATCGAAAAAGAAGGCATGGTCACTCCCGAAACCTATCCCACGCCTCTCCAGGTCCTTTGTCAAACCAGGGGACTATGAGGCGCCCAGTGTCAGCAGTCCCAAATCCTGTGGTTGATGATGATGAAGAATTAATTGAAAGGCTCCAGAGGTTATTTGATGAGGTGAGCATGGTAGAAATTGGAGAAGGTTCCAGCAAAGCGGATGTGCAGTTCGTCGGGCCGAAAGTGAAGCTTAACAATTGGAAGGCTACTCCTCTCCCTACTTGGAAGGAGTTTTGGTAGTTTGCTTTGTTTTCCTTTCAGTTGTCTGGATTATTCCAGGGTTGTAATCCAGATTTTTATTTTTCGTCTGTTTTGATGTACAAACCCTTCTATCCTTTATTTTCAATGAAATGCAATTTCCCTTTCCATTAATCCTGATAATGTCATTTTTATCTTTCTTTTACAATTCTTTTTATGCTGGTTTCAATGACATGACATGCATGAGGAATCTTCAGCCAAGTCTTAAAAGCCAATCTAACTCTGAAATAATAATCCAAGAAATAGAGTGTGATGATGAAATAGAATAGGATGAAGAGGAGGAATTTGAGGAAATTAGTAAAGAGCTAAGTCACTTTGAAGAGAAACCCAAGCCTAATTTGAATGAAACTGAAGCAATCAATTTAGGGGATCCAGATAATATCAGGGAAACCAAGATAAGTGTACATTTGGAACCACAAATCAGGGAAGAAATAATCAAAGCACTGTTTGAATATAAAGACATTTTTGCATGGTCATATGACGACATGCCGGGTCTAAGTACTGACTTGGTAGTTCACAAATTGCCCACTAACCCGGCATTCCCTCCCGTCAAGCAGAAGTTAAGGAAGTTCAAAACTGACATGAGTGTGAAGATCAAAGAAGAAGTCACGAAGCAGCTTGATGCAAAGGTCATTCGAGTCACGCGGTATCCCACTTGGTTAGCTAATGTTGTGCCTGTGCCGAAGAAAGATGGTAAGATCAGAGTATGTGTTGATTACCGTGATCTCAACAAAGCAAGTCCGAATGATAACTTCCTATTGCCAAATATCCACATTTTGATTGATAACTGTGCCAAGCATGAGATTGGGTCTTTTGTGGATTGCTATGCGGGATATCATTAGATCTTGATGGATAAGAAAGATGCAAAAAAGACGGCATTCATCACGCCGTGGGGAACATTTTGCTACCGGGTCATGCCATTTGGTTTTTTTAGCATTATGCTGGGGCAACTTACATGAGAGCAATGACGACCATATTCCATGACATGATACACAAGGAGATTGAGGTCTACGTAGATGATGTGATCATAAAGTCCAGGAAGCAGTCCGACCACGTCGGAGACTTGAGAAAGTTTTTCCAGAGGCTCCGCAGGTACAATCTTAAGCTCAACCCTGCAAAGTGTGCATTTGGTGTTCCGTCTGGGAAACTGTTGGGGTTCATAGTCAGCCGGCGAGGCATTGAGTTGGATCCATCAAAGATCAAAGCTATCCAAGAATTGCCACCCCCAAGGAATAAGACCGAGGTGATGAGTCTGCTCGGGCGCTTAAACTACATCAGCAGGTTTATTGCTCAACCCACGGCAACTTCTGAGCCCATCTTTAAGTTGATCAAGAAGGATGCTGCGGTCAAATGGACTGATGAGTGCCAGGAGGCATTTGATAAGATCAAAGGATACTTGTCAAACCCACCTGTGTTGGTCCTGCCGGAGCCCGGGAGGCCTTTAATTCTCTATTTGACGGTCTTGGACAATTCATTCGGTTGTGTGTTGGGTCAACATGACATCGCTGGCAAGAAGGATCAAGCCATCTATTATCTCAGCAAGAAGTTCACATCCTATGAGTTTAAGTATTCTCCCCTTATAAGGACATGTTGCACCCTGACTTGGGTGGCACAAAAGTTGAAGCATTATCTGTCGTCCTACACTACTTACCTCATTTCTCGTCTGGATCCTCTAAAGTATATCTTTCAGAAGCCTATGCCCACAGGAAGACTTGCAAAGTAGCAGATTTTGCTCATAGAGTTTGACATCATCTATGTGACGCGGACCGCGATGAAAGCCCAAGCATTGGCTGATCATTTGGCCAAGAACTCGGTGGATGAAGAGTACGAGCCATTGAAGACTTATTTTCCTGATGAAGAGGTAATGCATATTGACGAGGTGGAGCAGGATGAAAAGCCAGGTTGGAAACTTTTCTTTGATGGAGCCGCTAACATGAAAGGTGTCGGAATAGGGGCTGTGCTCATTTCTGAAGCAGGACATCATTACCCTGTTACGGCCCAACTTCGTTTCTATTGTACTAACAACATGGTTGAGTACGAGGCATGCATTCTGGGTTTAAGGTTAGCTATAGATATGGGAGTCCAGGAAGTCTTGGTCTTGGGAGATTCGGATCTGTTGGTGCACCAGATTCAGGGAGAATGGGAGATTCGGGATTTAAAGCTCATACCGTATCGACAACGTCTGCATGATCTTTGTCAACGGTTCAGATCAGTAGAATTCAAGCATATTCCTAGGATCCATAATGAGGTTGCTGATGCCTTGGCTACCTTAGCATCAATGTTACACCATCCAGATAAGGCTTATATTGACCCTCTGCATATTCAGGTCCGTGATCAGCATGCTTACTATAATGTGGTTGAGGAGGAACTTGATGGTGAACCGTGGTTCCATGATATCATGGAGTACATCAAGTCGGGGGTATATCCGGTGCAGGCCACGGGAGATCAAAAGAGAACAATTCGACGTTTGGCAAGTGGATTTTTCTTGAGCGGGGGAATTTTGTACAAAAGAACTCTAGACCTTGGGTTGTTGAGGTGCATAGATGCTAAACAAGCCACGACTATCATGACCGAAGTGCATTCCGGAGTCTGCGGGCCGCATATGAGCGGGTATGTTCTGGCAAAGAAAATTCTTCAGGCAGGGTATTATTGGCTCACCATGGAGCGAGATTGCATCAGCTTTGTGCGCAAGTGTCATCAATGCCAAGTACATGATGATTTGATTCATTCTCTGCCATCTGAGTTGCATACCATGTCCGCACCTTGGCCTTTTGTTGCTTGGGGCATGGACGTCATTGGACCAATCAAACCAGCGGCATCTAACGGGCACAGGTTCATCCTAGTGGCCATCGATTATTTCACTAAGTGGGTTGAAGCTATGACTTTCAAATCCGTGACCAAGAAGGCAGTGGTTGACTTTGGGTAGGCATTGGAGCGGTTTTGGTATCAGAAATAGGTCAACATTATCCGGTATCTGCTAAACTCAGATTTCCCTGCACCAACAACATGGCGGAGTATGAGGCCTGCATACTAGGACTCAACATGACAGTCAACATGAATATTTAGGAGCTGCTGGTAATTGGTGATTCAGATTTGCTTGTGCACCAAGTACAAGGAGAGTGGGCTACCAAGAATTCCAAGATATTGCCATATCTGCACCATGTGCAGGAATTGAGAAAGAGGTTCACNTTCAGTAGGTGCAACTCCTTATTTATTAGTATATGGAACTGAAGCAGTTATACCCGCAGAAGTTGAAATTCCATCCCTTCGAATTGTTGCTGAAGCAGAGATTGATGATGATAAGTGGGTCAAAACCCAATTGGAGCAACTAAGTCCGATTGATGAGAAAATCTGGCGGCAGTATGTCACGGCCAGTTGTATCAAAAGAGAATGGCAAGAGCATAAAACAAGAAGGTGCGTTCTCGGAAATTTGAAGTGGGTCAGCAAGTATTGAAACGCATCCTTCCACATCAGGATGAAGCAAAAAGTAAGTTTGCCCCAAATTGGCAGGGGTCGTTCGTGGTAACGAGAGTGTTGTCCAATGCTGCTTTGTATTTAACAGATATAGAAGGCAAGTGTGCAGATATGGCTATCAATTCTGATGCAGTCAAAAGATATTATGTATGATTTCTTTGGTTTAATTTGTGTTGTTTGTACTTGGCATGTTTTAAAGATTGGAATGACGAAGATATTTTATTCTGATATCTAAACACTTTATCCTTTGTTACCCCTTTTGAGCCTTTTATTTTCTTTCATACCCCTCCTTTGAATCAGAAGCAATGTTTAGAAGTACAAGATAGAGAAAAGAGGAAAAAGAAGAGAAAAAGAGTAAAAAAGAAGAAGAAGAAGAAGAAGAAAAAGAAGAAGAAGAAAAAAAAGAGAAACAAAAGAAGAAGAAGAAAAAGAGAAAAAAAAAGAAAAAGAAAAAAGACAGAAAAGTACAAAAAACAAAGCAATTGTTGTGTCATGAACTACGTTCGACATGATTCCTTTTAAGGATACGTAGGCAGCCTCATGGTTCGGTCCCATCAAAATAAAAATTCAAAGTTCCCTAGGCCAAGAAACTGGGGCACAAGTTGGGGTTCGAAAAAGATCTGGTTACAAAAGTTGTAATTCTGAACTCATTCAAGTTCGTTTTGAGCCTTTATGATAACCTTTTCTTTCTAACCCTATCCAAAGCCTACATTGTGGTCCAAAGAAAGACTTTCCGGTCAGTCTTTGAGAATGCCATGTCAAGCGAGATAGAGGTAGGTTCACAGCAGGGGCAACACTCTGTTCTACATAAGGGAAGTAAATAAATGAGAGTGTCCTATTGGTGAAAACCCTCAAGGGCACCGTAGGGCGATGGAAAGATGAGAGAAATTAAAATGAGAGAGTCTTATTGGAAAAAACCTTCACGGGCACCATGAGGCGATGGTGAGTTGAGAAATGAACAAATGAGAGAGGTTTGTTGGCGAAAACCCTTCAGGGCGCCGCAAGCCGAACAAGGTTGGTGACTTTGCAAAGAAATTGGAATATGGAAATCCCGGGGCATAAAGGATGACAACTGAAAGGTGATTGGTTGAACAGGCTAGGCTGATTAATCCGAAATGCATGTTATGATCATTGGTGCCAGCTGCCTCACTCAGATAAGTATCTTCTCCTTTTCTTCCTCAAGCAAGTCCTCCTGTTTCGAATTTTCTTCTTTATTCCTAACTCTCAAAGTAATTTCTTTTCATTTTCTTTGGGTTCATTTCTCTAAGGCTTTTCCCAATGTCAGACTTGTTTAAGCAAGTAAGAAAGGATTTCAAATCTTACTACCAACTTCCAAATTGCACAAAGAAAACTGCTGCCAAAACATACCGGAAACAGCATGATGCAAAATGGAAAATAAGGTGTGAGTAAAAGTTTAACTGGTTGAGTGGTTTGTGAATTTTGTGGAAAACAAAGAGGTTCAAATTTGAAGGACGGGGATGTAAAAAAGCGGGTTGAGTGCAGAGCACATGGGTCATTCAGGGTCCTGTGGTTGAGATCCAGTCAGAAAGTCAAACAATTCTTTGCTAGTCCAAGCAGCCAGTCAGAATAAAGCACGGCAGTGGAAGGGCCACCTTCAGCAAGAATGCCGCAAACTAACCACCACATTTTCAAACTGATAAAATTTTCTTTGATTGAAACAAGGGCAGGATATTCGGTTTGTTCCGAAGGGACCCTCCGTGAGGAAAAACACGAGCCAGACAGGTTCAACCGTGAATCTTCAGGACCCTCCTGAATAATGGGATTTAGTTTAAAATTTTTGTTTTTCAGGGCTCTCCTGGATAATGGGATTTAATTTTAAAAGTTCTCAGGACCCTCCTGGATAATAGGACCTAGTTAAAATTCAAGACTAGCATTGCTAACAAGATTTAGTGTGGGTTCTACCTTTAGGAAATACGAGTTAACTTTGAAGCTTTTCACTCTTAGGATGGGATTTAATTTTCAGGGCCCTCCTGGATAATGGGATTTAGCTTTTAGCAATCAGGAGCCCGCCTAGAGAACAGAGGCATTTATTTCATGTTTTAGCAATCAGNCATAGGTAACATGATTCGGTTAACACTCACAAATGTGCCCAGATACCAAACTGGGGCAGAAAGGTTTCTTTTGTTTTGTTTGTTTTGACAATCAGGCGCCCACCTGGAGAACAAGGGAATACAGTTCAAGTTTTGGCAATCAGGCGCCCACCTGGAGAACAAGGGAGTACAATTCAAGTTTTGCTAATCAGGCGCCCACCTGGAGAACAAGGGAATACAGTTCAAGTTTGGCAATCAGGCGCCCACCTGGAGAACAAGGGAATATAGTTCAAGTTTTGGGAATCAGGCGCCCACCTGGAGAATAAGGGAATACAGTTTAAGTTTTTGACAATCAGGCGCCCACCTGGAGAACAAAGGAATACAATTCAAGTTTTGGTAATCAGGCGCCCACCTGGAGAATAAAGGAATACAGTTCAAGTTTTGGCAATCAGGCGCCCACCTGGAGAACAAGGGAATACAGTTTAAGTTTTTGGCAATCAGGCGCCCACCTAGAGAACAAGGGAATACAATTAAAGTTTTGGTAATCAGGCGCTCACCTGGAGAACAAGGGAATACAGTTCAAATTTTGGCAATCAGGCGCCCACCTGGAGAACAAGAGAATACAGTTTAAGTTTTTGGCAATCAGGCGCCCACCTGGAGAACAAGGGAATACAGTTCAAGTTTTGGCATCAGGCGCCCACCTGGAGAACAAGGGAATATAGTTTAAGTTTTGACAATCAGGCGCCCATCTGGATAACAAGGGAATACAGTTCAAGTTTTGGCATCAGGCGTCTACCTGGAGAACAAGGGAATACAGTTCAAGTTTTGGCAATCAGGCACCCACCTGGAGAACAAGGGAATACAGTTCAAGTTTCGACAATGAGGCACCCACCTGGAAAACAAGGGAACTCATTTCAGAATTCAATTCTAGTTAGCAACAACAGAAATTCACCTCGAGAGTGCAGGTCAACAGTTCAAGATGCACAACAGAACTGTAGAAGCGACAAGACCAAGTTTGAAGATGGTAGATAGGATTCTTGTAATTCATAGATCATAGTTTAGCCTAGCTTCTCTTTATTTCGTCTCGGTGTAATAAGGAGTTCAGCAAGCAGTAGCAGCAGCAGCAACAGTGAAATCACAGCATCCCGGTAGTCCCAGCTACCAAAACTTCCAGAACTACACTGACCTGATTCCTTTATAGCCAAGGATATTTAGGCAACCTCCGAAGCAAGGTTCGGTCAGACTTTTTCAAAAGATGCTTCTCATGGAGTTTCAAACGGGCAAAAATCGCTCGTAATTGCTCATTTTTATCTTTGCCCGAAAACCCTTCGTGTTTCCGAGCAAAGAGGGGCGACTGTGAGCACGTGATTTTTGCCCTATATGAATTACTCCCATAAAATCCAAGAAAATAGATTTTCTCCAATTATTTGCCATTTTATAGGATTTTTGTAGGATTTTATTAAGTGTTTACATTTTTGTGCACGTTTAATTTTTATTAAAATCATGAAATATGTCAAAAATACCTTGCATTGAATTTAGGTTTTGTTTTTACATTTTTGGATTCATTAGTTAATTATTTATTTTATTAAAAAAATGAAAATCACAAAAATGACTCATTTTTACATTTTTTACCTTTTAATTTTTAGATTATTAATTTTTCCCTTTTAATTTAGGATCAAGCAATTTTTATAATTATTATAATAAGATAATTAGTTAGTTTTACAATTTAGATTAATTTAGAAATTTAATATAGGATTTTTAATTAAAGAAAAAGAAAAAAAAGGAAATAATTGGGTAATTGAAGAAAGGGATTTGAATATTGAATTTGGGTTAATGTTTACACCAAAATCGGCCCAATTTTCCCCAAAAATTCACCCAGATCCAAGCCCAAAGTCAATTTACCCGGTCCAGCCCCTCACTAACCCAAATCGACGTCGTTTCATGGTCTTTCAATCACAGCCGTTGGATTCTCTTGATCCAACGGCTCGGAACTAGGCGTTTGTTTAATATATAACTGTCCTAAACAGACCCCCCTACCACCCAAAGCCCCTCACTCTCCGTCTCTCACCCCTCTCTCACCCCTCTCTCTCACCTCCGCCCTAAACCGCAGCCGGAAATCGCCTACGGCGGCGGTCGACCTCCAATAACCTCCAAAACTTCACCAAACAACCACCACCTCCCCCTCACCTCGTATCTCCACTCCATTTTACCATAAAACCACCCAAATCCCTTGAATTTCAAATCTGAGAAATCTCCAAAACCCTAATTTTTCCATTTTTGTTCCGCCAGCGTTTCTTCAGAGTTTTGACCCAAAACTTACATTGGTCGATCGTTCTTAACAAGAACGACTGGTTGATGTTGATTTTGGTTCATTTCCAAAAACTCGCCGGATTGTGGTCCATCGGCAGTGACCGGCCAGCAAAGTGCCAAAGCCCAATGGCTCGTTTGTTGCATCTCAATTATTCGCCCATTTCCGTCCAAAATTAGAATGCCTTCTTTTCCCATTTATTTTTTTCTTAATGTCTTTTTCTTTTTCTGAATCCTTAGTTTGTTTTAGCTATTAATTTTGTTAGTTCAATTAAAATAAGTTTATTTAAGTTAATTGCATGATAGTTAGTCTCATTACATTGAACCATTTTTTTAATTAGTTCATTAATCTAGTTAGGTCTAAGTAGTAGCTCATTTCTGCTTTCATTCTTGATTTTTGATTTGGGTCTTTGATTGTTTGATTTTTGAATGTCGTCTAGTTTAGGGATTGGTTCTAGGAGGTTCTAGTAGGGGCTAATGAGTAAATTGAACAAGCTTAATTTAGGTCTGAATTGTTTGAAGCTGAAATATTTAGCAAATGTAAGGGTAAAATTGGTTTTGCATAAGGTAAAAATATCAGAAGGTTCTAGTATTTTGGACAGCTGTCCCCATTTTAGCAAAAAATGCTGAAATTGGATGGGAAAAAGGACATACAGCTGTCAAAGATTCTGTACTATCCTGAAAATTCAGAATTTAGTTTAGAATATGCTTTTTTGATGCCATCTTCGTACACTCTATAAAAGGAAAGCATTCTCTCATTCATAGACACACAATCATTAGCATTCTCTGCACAAAAGTTCTGAAAATACAGATCTATTGCTCTAAAATAGATACTGATTCTGCAAAATACCAAGATGAACACAAAAATACTCTGAAAACTAGTTTCTTTAGCTGGGATTTTCTGGTTTAAAGCTGGTTCTTTGGTTGAATTTCTGGGTAGCATTTTGGGTTGCTTTTGCTGTTTGGTTTTACTGTTGCTGCTGGGTTTTTGTTTGGCTGTTCTTTCCTCAAAATTCTGACTAGTATTCCATCCTATTCACTGTTTGTTTTTGCTGTTACAAGGTACTAATCCCAACTCCCCTCATGTATTGTTTGTTTTGAGGTTATACAACATCAGTGAGTTTGCAATCAATGTGTATAATGAATGAGTTTTTCCATGAGATGTTTGACTGTTTTAGTATGAATGTAGTAGATTTGATTGTTTGAAAAATGGACATTCAATTGCTGAAATGGTCTCCTCTCTATATCTTTTCTGATTGTTCATCATTTAGGTCCAAAAAAAATGTACTAGTTAATGCATCTCAATAAGTGCTGAAATCTGTTTTTCATCTTTGCTGTTTCGTATGTGAGTGATCACAAGGTCAAGCAATCTCAAGGCTTGAAGTTGAAATGCTGACTTGTGAGAAACAGCTCTATAGCTGATTTCTTACGAGTTTGAAGCTTGGTTTGACAGATCTGATGGCAGTGGAAAGCCTGAAGTTAGGAGAAATGTTGCCTTGTTCACCTTAATATTTTCTTTTCTTTTTTAGATGTTAGTTGCACTTAGGATTATGCTGTAAATTCAGGGACATTCAGTAGTAAAAATGGATTGTTGGGAATGATTTTAAATTCAATTTTGCTTAATAATTAGTATAGGGTCATAGAAGTTGGACCTCTTTGTAATAAATATTATTAATGTGTAATGGTTTGGCATCGCATGAATTGGGCCAAACTTGCAACAAGGCACAACATGAGACTCATCTGAGCAAGTCTGGGCCTAGGCGAATGGGCCTGGGCGTTAAACCCAGTAGAGTGATATTTAATTGTGAAGTTTTCCTGGAAGGTTATAGTATAAAAACATGTTATTATGTCTTGCTAGTTCCGCGTTTAATTATTAACTAGCATTATTATTTGATCCTTGAATACTGATTTTTACTTAATAGCAATTGAAATGTAACTGCTGTAAATATGCGAATTTGGTTAATTTGGACCTAGAGGTGGATAGGCCCAACTAGAAAACATGTAGCCACTGGGCCCGCCTAAATACAAATCCAACATGGGCTGTTTGATTTAGACTCAGCAAGAGTCTTTGGGCCTCTTCACTTCTGGGCTACACTTTAGCCCAATACAGTTCCAAAGTGGCCGATTATCCTTAAATAAGTGAGTAATGGGCCATTGCTAGCCCAAATCCCTTTTCAGCAATAATCTAATAGCTCAGCCCTTCACCCTCTTAATCATGTCCTTGATTAAAAGATTCTTAGTGAATTCCAAAATTAGGATTAAAATACGGGTAACTTAGTTTTGCTTAAGTGAAATACAAACTTTGTTAAAATAAAATTGAGGTGTGCCATACACAAATAAAACCCATAACATATGGCCCTCACATTAATATTGATTTAGTATAGAAAACGTTTTTAAAATATTTGTAGTTTGCTTTAGGCCCGTTTTATAATAAATCAGCGTGGCTATGGTTACGGTTCCCATGGCATAGTCATGATACCTAATTCCTAAAATCGGGGGTACATTTCATGTAGCCCGATCATAACAACTTCGAATATTAATATAACAAACATGTCGTGAATCGCGGGTGCATTTCATGTAGCGTGGTTCGCGATGTGCTCCCAAAACAAACAAGTGTACGACAATCATAACTTGTTCCAGAAATAATTCCATAAATCCTAAAAGCGGTTAAAATTATTAAAAGCGGTTTTAAAAGGGATAAAAATGCACGTAGGCTTAAAATGTATAATTAATCAGATAATCAGTCTAATTAATAATAGTTGAGCGACCGTGCTAGCACCACGGAACCCGAGAATGCCTAACACCTTCTCTCAAATTAACAGAATTCCTTACCCGGATTTCTGTGTTCGCGGACCATAAATAAGAGTCAACTTCCTCGAATCGGGATCTAAACTGATGACTTGGGACACCATAAATATCCCAAGTGGCGACTCTGAATTTAATATAAATAATCCCGTTTGATTGTCACTTAAATTGGAAAAATCTCCTTATACCCTTCCGGGGGTAGAAAAAGGAGGTGTGACAATCCACACATAAAATTCACATAAGGAGATACACATCGAGCTAAATTGTTCAGTACAATAAAATACCGAATATCGCTCACAAGCACGCTAAGTGCATAATACCATCCCTGAGGCGACATATAGCGCCATAAGCTAACAAACTCAAGCACAACTGAGGTGCGATATATGTTCTTAAACTAAAGAGCCATCCTGCTCACATAACACCATCGCTACGCGAAACCTCAACACATAAGAAAATTATCGAGCCGTTCACAACTCACACGGCACAATATAGCATTACATGAATTAGCTAACGACGAATTAACATCCAACGACCGAATACTCCTCCATAAGGAGAGTTGTGCTGAAATGAACACATTTGGCCTGATATAGAGCCCATATTCATATTTAAATCCATCCACAGACCACAAGCCGATTCTGATCGTACCGAACTAGGCCAATAATCTTTTCTGGGTCCATAATAACCCCTTTTTCCCATAACACACAAGAACAACCATCATAACCGAAGTAGTCCTCCACAGTCCACAACCCAATAAACCGAGCGCCCTCCAGGCATAAATTCTCAAATTAACGATATCACCACAATCTTCATACTTGGTTTCATTCTTCAATCAATCCAGTGACTTCATGCCACGATTAAACAATCTTCCCGTGGGGCACGCCCCCACGGCCTTCCGTAATAGATAGCAAGTCTGCACATCCATACCATCGGGCGCACTAACGCTGAAAAGCGATCAAGAATCCATAACCAGGATGCAAAGCCTCTTTTATAAAACACCGATCTCAGGTGGTTGAAGATAATGTCAGCTTACTCTAATCATTCAAATCCCTTTCATGCTCATCCGAGCTCGTGACATCCTTGTCAACACCAAACCGCAACCTTGATCCTCACTTTCAAATTTCATACCGCTCAGTGCACCTAACAAGCCAGCATGCGATAGTACAAGAATTTCATAACAACTCCTGAACCACTAACATGGTAAACACTTCCTCACATGGAAACTTTTTACTTAACTCATTCCAAGATAACCATAGCAACACACGAGTGAATTATCATAACCGTAGAACATTCAAATCCTCACATAGTGGCCTAAACCACCACAACCCTTCCGGGATCCGCCTACACATAATAGGTAATAATATTTGAATATTCCCAAACAATATCAATTACGGAGGCTGTGGAGCCTCGCACGCACCGCCATCACTATGCCAATTCAACCATGGCTAACCAATCTATCTTCTTCTAATTCATCCTTAACTTGCCTTAGAGATAATAATAGATCCATTCCTTACATCACCAACCTAAATCCGCACTCACCTTGAGTGACCCCATTCCATGAGACCACCCTGTCTCCAAACCTATGAATCATTTCATACACTCCTTGCACGCACATTCGCATCTTCAACTGATACACCCGTTTTGATAATTCCTTTACAAATCCAAAGAATCCCAATGCTACACTGCAAGTCAAAACATCATAGAACATTCTGAGCCTCTTACCATAAGTTGCTACAAAAGCTTGATTCTTAACCATACTGCGGCTTGAACCCTTGGGCACCGCATTTTTGACTTTTGAATTCACTAGGACCGTTATTGAGAGTCACCCACTCTGACATGGTCCCGAATATAATTAACAGCAAGGCTCCGCTAGCACACGACCACCCTCTCAAAGAAGTACTCGGCCGAATCACCTTCCTTGCAACTCACTTCTACGCGAAGCATAATTCCTGAGACTTCCCAAAGCCTGAACATGATTCGATGATGCCAATTATAGAACACATTCTTCAATTCCTTTGCTCAAATTACTACTGATGTTCTCTTTCCTTAGTCACGGCAACCCATCAATATGCTGATAACTAGAAATCTCACAAATAGGCAACCAGGTAATCCAACCGTAGGCGGTGGGACTCTCCCACTTAGCTTGAAGCCACTATTACACAACTTTGGAACCCACCAAGATTCTTTATCTCTTATTGACATGACCTTACGCAGTTAAACTGCCAGATTCCTCGAAATCCTTCCTTTAGCATTCCATGAACACTCCGAATCTCTAGCAACATTCATATATTAGACCTCTTACCGGATAGTTAATAGAATCTTTCGCCGAAGCTTTGCCAACCACGCGACCGCTGATCTGCTCATAGGAGACATCCCCAAATGTGGAGACTGTGCGCCGACATCTTCCAAAGTCACTGCACAGGGTACAATTACTACGACATCAATAACCCATCCTGAGCCCTTGCTCATCCACCAGCTACACAAGTCCATTCACTCCTCGTGGACATTAACTAAATGTGCGACAATATCTTCCAATTCAAAGTTATGTTGTATCCATCTTCATATCAAGCAGCTCCTTTCCGTCATATCAAATCTCCCGTCGTTATGCTAGCCAATATTTCAAATTAAGCTCGCAGACCCAATAACCACTAAAAATTCCCAAATCACTCCAAACTTTCCTCAAGGGTGTAGTTATCCTGCCACTAAATCCACGTGCTGCTCTGCCACTCTCCCACTTTGGCCAAACCCTCTTCTTTAAGCAACTATTCGACTTCCGCTTCTTACACTTGGCCTTCTAGAAATTTAACCACCGCCTGACACTTTCCACATGTCCTTCATCATCCTTCGCCACTCAGCTGATGCCTTAGATAAAAAATCTAACTCAGCAGCTCTTGAACCAATAGACCGCTACTAACTTTAAACCTCTCCAGAGATCATCTCTTCTCGAGCCATCGACATTATAAACATCGATTCCATCCTGAACCACCGCACCCCGCGATCTCTGACAGCCGCTTCTCCATTGCTATCTTACAATATCCTACCCCAAAGGCAAATTGTAGAAGGTCTTAACACCGGTGAACTTAGTACATTCAACAAGGACAACGATACCTCATCACAGATGAAAATTCCACCACGCTCGCAAATACCAAGCCTCGTTACTCTATCAACCCAAATCTGAACATTCTTAGCCCGATTGCCTTTCGCTCATCGGGAATAAAATACCGAATCTTTAAATCATGCACTGAGTAAACCTCCCATCAAGTCATTCACTACCCCGACACATAGGCAAGCATCCTACCATCACATCAATACTGCGCGACAACCTTTCATAAGTACCATGGAAACTTGTTTCTAGCCTCAGAGCTCTCAGAAGTACGACTACTGAGCTGAAACGACAGAATATCCTTCCACAAGGCGACGACAATAGTCAAATCGACTACGCATAGAGAAGCATCCCGCACCACCTCTGTAGTACCTTTAAAATTTCTCAATTCCTGACTTATGATAAGCGCTTCGCGTCACATAAGATTGATTGGGAAGGAAACAAAGGCATAAGCCTCAAAGGAATCAAATTGCACGATGAGGAAATCAAGAAGGGAAGTGCTCCTAACAGCCCTGTAGCCTCCCGAAGATAAGTACAGACGTCTCCGTATCGATCCACGAAACTCTACTAGACTTGCTCATGACTCGTGAGACCTAAGGGAACCTAGTGCTCTGATACCATGTTGTCACGACCCAAAATCCACTAAGGTTCGTGATGGCGAGGACACCATTGTCAGGCAAGCCAACACTAAATAACTAGTAACTTCTCGTTTTAGATATTTCTGAATTCACTTCATTTATACATTTAAACGATAAAGAATAAATTCCACTGAATAAATAATGATATCTTTAACAATTTCAAAATACTGACTAATCCCATAGACATCCCAGAACCCAGTGTCACAAGTGCATGAGCAATTACTAAGGAATCGAATAAAGTACAATAACTGTCCGGAATACAAATTGGACAGAAAGTAAATACAATATGCTGAAAGAGACTATACTGGCTACGGGTCGCCTCGAGAAATGCATCTCACCTAGCCCCCGTATCATCCATGCTGCAACACCCAGTAGGCCACTAGAAATACATGTGCATGTGCAACAAAAATGCACAGCAAGTGTAGCATGAGTACGAAAACAACGTGTACTCAGTAAGTATCCCGTCTAATCTCGATGAAGTAGAGACGAGAGGTCGACTTCGACACTTACTAGTGGTCCAATAATGATACGTCAATAATATAATAAATCGAGGATTTTTATAAACATGATTGTAATTCGATAGAATGAAGCAATTAAACAATTCTTTATACTACAGGAAATTCCCAAATTTCTTTTCATCATTTATACATTTATTCTCAAGCCGGGAAGAAACAATATCACTTCAATAAATTTCAAGGCAAGCAATACAAGCATGCGCAAATCATGCCGAGGTCGTACGGCCCGATCCAACAATATATAAACTGTGCACTGCCAGAGGGTCGAATGGCGCGAACCATAGATGCATCTATTTAATCTACCGAGGCATTCGGCCCATTCCACAATAGATAAACACATTCAACAGTCAAATCAATAATTCATCAAGGAGCAATTATTTGGGAAAAGGCAATTTCTCTTTTAAAAGTTAAGAAATGATATCTAGCATTTTAGAAATTCATTTACACGTTCGATATGTTTTAAGCATTTTTAAATTTGTCAACAAGGTTGCAATTATTACAAGTAAAGCATGTTTTTGGGCCCTAAACTACCCGGACTTAAACATAATAGTAGCTACGCATGGACTCTCGTCACCTCGTACGTACGTAGCCCCCAAAAATAAGAGCACATAACCAATTAACTCGCCTATGGGGACAATTCCCTCTTACAAGGTTAGAAAGGAGACTCACCTCGCTCCGAAGTTCCATAACCGACACTCCA
The DNA here is from genome assembly GCF_001879085.1 of Nicotiana attenuata. Taxonomy (NCBI): domain Eukaryota; kingdom Viridiplantae; phylum Streptophyta; class Magnoliopsida; order Solanales; family Solanaceae; genus Nicotiana; species Nicotiana attenuata. The sequence goes on along the minus strand of NW_017674098.1, from coordinate 14,451 downwards.
CGCCCTTTCGACGACTCAAATTAATGCACATCCAAAACTAGCCAATAATTATGCAAATCCATTAATATATGTTCAATTACTCATAATAATCCAATTTAAAAAAATTCCTAACCCCGATCGAAAAGTTGACAAAAACGCCCTCAGGCCCAAGTGCCCGGATTTCGAAATTTTTTGAAGATAAAGTTTACCCATAACCTCACGAACTCAAATCTATAATTTACTCTTAATTTCATGTCCAAAATCGTGGCCAAAATCCAAGAATACTAATTTTTTAGGTTTTCCCTCAAACCCCAAGTTTTTCACAAATTTTCATGCTCAAACATATACAATCATGTATTTAACTCAAAACTAACATAAACCACTTACCTCATGCTTGGTGGTGAAAATGGCACCTCAAAGTTGCTCCAAAATCGGCTCCAATTGAAGAAATGGGGTTGAAATGAACCCAACCTCCGATTTAAAAGAACCTCACTGCCTCCAGCATTTTTGCACCTGCGGTGCATAAACCGATCCTGCAGCCCCGGCTTCTGCGGTGCACGTGCCGCTTCTGCGGTCCCAGGCTCAGGGCCAAAAATCCGCTTTTGCGGTCTCCTCAGCGCAGATGCGCACCCGCATCTGCGATTAAAGTTCCGCACCTGCGGTCACTGCACTTCTTCGCCCAAACCGCATATACAACCCCATGGCCGCTTCAGCGGCTCCGCACCTGTGGCCAAAACCTCGCAGGTGCAGTTACACCAGATATCAGCTGCCTCAATTTTTCCTCAAATTCCAAAATTGATCTGTTAACCATCCGAAATCCACCCGAAGCCCCCGGGACCCCAACCAATCATACCACCAGCCCCAAAACATAATACAGACCTGCTCGACGCCTCAAATCACATCAAACAATGCCGAAATCACAAATCACACCCCAATTCGAACTTTATGAACTTTAGAACTTCAAACATCTACATTCGATGTCGAAACCTATCAAATCACGTCCGATTGACCCCAAATTTTGCACACAAGTCATATTCGACATTACAGACCTACTCCAACTTCTGGAATTGGAATCCGACCCCGATATCAAAAAGTCCACTTCCGGTCAAACTTCTCAAATACTTTCAAATTTCTATCTTTAGCCAAATGACTCCAAAATGACCTACAGACCTCCGAATTCACTTCCGATCGCGCTCCCAATACCAGAATCACCATACGGAGCTATTCCCAGACTCGGAATCTCAAACGCACATTGATAACACTGAAATGCAATTCAACCCAAACTTATGAAATTCTTCCAAAAATGCTAACTTCCACAATAGGTGCCGAAACGTTTCCAGGTCTTCCAAAACCTGATCCGGACATACGCCCAAGTCCAAAATCATCATAAGAACCTGTTGGAACCTTCGAATCCTGATTCCGAGGTCGTTTACTCAAAAATCCAATCTTAGTTAATTCTTTCAACTTAAAGCTTCCGAAATGAGAATTCTCTTGCTAAATCAACTCCAAACTTCCCGGAATTCAATTTCGACCATGCGTACAAGTCATAGTACTTGCAGTGAAGCTACTAAGGGCCTCAAACTGCTGAACGACGCGCTAGAGCTCCAAACGACCGGTCGGTTCGTTACATATTATAAGCTATAAAAAATTATTATAAACCATAAAAATTATTATTAACTATAAATATTTATTTTATTTAACTATACAATTATTATTAATAATTATAAACTATAAGCATAATCTTTACAAAAAATTATATTAAGTAAGTAATTACTTTTTATAGATTATAATAGCATCTATGTAAGTAAATTTTCTAAGTTATATTTAAGTATGTGAGTAATTTTACACACACACATACACTATATTGTAATTGATGATCAATATTATACATTACTATGTACGAATTAATCAATTGATAAACCAATATAATATTATTCTATTTTAGGTCGAGACGTTTTGTTTTTTATATATTATTCGATAGAGGTCAAAACATTTTGTTTTTAATATTCATCGATGCATCTAAATAAGTTATAAGTCGATGAATCAATTTACAAGTCGATAAATCCCTAAAAGAACCCGACCCTGTGTTCCTAGCGCTTCGTGACTTATATATATACGGCTATCAAAGTAAGTATATATATATATATATNTATATATATATATATATATATATTGTCACGACCCAAGTTCGCCCTCCGTGAACATGTCTTGACGACACCTAGTCCCGACGACTAGGTAAGCCTAACAATTGCGAAGAAAAAAAAAGAAACAAAATGCGGAAAAAAAAACTAATATAAACCGAAGATAACAATAATAAAGGTGTTTAAGATGCTGCTTGGCATATACAACACAAGATCTCAAAATCGAACAACTCCCAAAACCCGAAATCCCATGAATCACAAGCTAAGGGTACATAAAAGGCTCTAACTCCAGAAATGTCTATCAACAAGGAAGATACAGAAAGGGCTATACAAGTACAGAGAATAGAAAGGGACTCCTCGGTCTGCGGAATCGGTAGATAAACCTCGAAGTCTGTGCAGAAGTGCCTCGCCTCAAGGGTGATAAGACTGAGTGGAAGTACCTAGATCTGCACACGCAAAAACATGTGTAGGAAAGGGCATAAGTACACCACAGCGGTACCCAGTAAGTGCCAAGCCTAACCTCGATCGAGTAGTGATGAGGAAGGTCAGGGCCCTACCGGTCATATACAATAATATATAAGGAAGATGAGCAGTAGTAAAGAAATACAGATAATGAGAGAAACAACAACTCGACATAGAGATAACAATCGAGGGTCTACCTGGATCCCGTCCTGTAGCCCCAAAAGTAAATAATCAGTGGATCTCCCGGGTGCTGTCCCGTAGTCCATATCACTGTGTAGGGGGTCTACCGGAATACCACATCCGCAGTCCCAAATAAACAGACAAGGGGGATCTACCGGGAACCGCCCGTAGTCCCAATGTAAACACGCAACAACAACGCAAAAATAATCAACTCAATTCAATTTAATATCAAAACAGACAGGTAATTCTAACCTAGCATGCTGCACAGAGTTCAGATAAGGCAGTTTGAGCAAGTAGGCAATTTAGTCATTTAGGCATGCTTTCCTAAGCTAACAGTAAGCTCAAAGTTCAAGTAGTGTAAACAATGAAGAAAAATACGAAATTATAGATACTTAAATGAAAAACTAGATTTTCAACAATCAGCACAAGTACGCGCTCGTCACCTCACGTACAAGGTATTTCAAATATCACAGTGCCAAATCCTAAGGGGAGTTCCCCCACACAAGGTTAGACAAGCCACTTACCTCGAACCAGCTCAATCAAATCTATACCACGTTCTTGCCATGAGTATCCGACTCCAAATGGCCCAAATCTATTCAAAGTAATTGCATAATGTAAATAACACTTCAAGTAACTAATTCAACTAATTAATTCTAAGCTAATACGCAAAATTAGGAAAAATGACCAAAATGCCCCCCGGGCCCACCCCTCGAAATCGGGTAAAATTTACAAATTCGGAATCCTCACACTCTCACGAGTTCAATCATACCAAAAGTACCAAAATCGGACCTCAAATGGTCCCTCAAATCACCACTCAAAGCTCCCCAATTAACCAAGCCCTAACCCCCAATTTACCACTGATTTTCCTTCAAATTTCATGCTTAATGATAAAATTAACCATAATAACGCGTTTAGGGACCAAGGATCTTACCTCAATGAACCCCTCTAAAAATCTCCCTTGAAATTGCTCTCCAAAGCCTCTTCCCGTATGAAATATTGTGAAAAATGGTCCAAAATCGCGAAGGGTGGAATTTATAGGTTCTGACCCAGCAAAACCGCACCTGCGGTCAAATAGTCGCACCTGCGCCATCGCAGGTGCGCCCAAAAACGCGCATCTGCGGCTCCTGTCTGACCTCCCTCTTGGCCGCATCTGCGACTTGCTTTCCGCTTCTGCGGGCCCGCACCTGCGGTCCCCAAGCCGTAGGTGCGGTTATGACAGCAACAATAAAACTTCAGCTGCCAATTTCAACTCAAAAACATCCGTTAACCATCCGAAATCACCCCGAGGCCCACGGGACCTCAACCAAACGCATGAGCAAGTCATAAACCACCTTCAAAACTTATACTAATCCTAAAATTACCTATAACAACGTTGAATCATCAAATTAGCCACGGATTCAAGCCTAAAAACTCTAAAGACTTCCGAATTCTGCTTTTGATCAAAAAGTCTATCAAACCTCGTCGGAATGACCTGAAACTTTGCACACATATTCCAAATGACACAACGGACCTACTTCAACATCCGGAACTCCATTCCGACCCCGATATCAAAATCTCACTGCCGAACCGGAAACTTCAAAAATTCAACTTTCGGCATTTCAAACCTAATTAAGCTACGGACCCCCAAAACACAATCCGAACACGTTCCCAAGCCCAAAATCACCCAACGGAGCTAACGGAACCGACGGAATTCTATTCCGAGGCCGTCTTCACACTGCTCCGACTACGGTCCAAATTCTAAAGCTTAAACTCTCATTTAGGGACTAAGTATCCCAAAACACTCCGAAACTCAAAACGAAACCTCCCGGCAACTCAGAATAGCAGAAATAAACATGGGGAAAGCAGTTAATAGGGGATCGGGGCATTAATTCTTAAAACGACCGGCCGGGTCGTTACATATATATACATACATATATATACACACACACAGAGACACTTCATTGTAATACTTTAACTATATATATAGCTAGTTATAGTATATATTAGTGTGTGTATATATATAACACACACACACTTCGTTGTGCTACTTTAACTACATCTATAGCATGTTATAGTATATGTTAGTGTATTCTTTATTCGTATTACAAAAGACTTAACGGATTACATTCATTCATCACTAATAATGCATGACATAGATTAATCGATATAGGTCGAGACGTTTTGTTTTTACTATTAATAGATATAGGTCAAACATTTTGTTTGTAATACTCAACGATGCATCTGAGTAAGTTATAATTCGATGAATCAATTCACAAACAGATATATTTGATGATAAATTAGGATCTTCACAAGTCTATCAATCCCTAAAAACACCCAACCTTGTGGAAGTCGATGAATCGTTTATTTTTTTTAAAATAAATGTAAAATATTTTTCTCCCAGTTTCCATCCATGTGATTACCCAAAAGGTCATCACTTGTTTTTAAATCGAATTTTGCATTTCGAGGCCTTAAAAACCTCTTTTAGCATCACCTCGATTTATGTGCGTCAGTCCGAGCGCGTAGCCGGAAAGCCTATATGTGAAAAGCTGCGAAAAATTATAAATTATTACTATAAAATGAATTAATTTGACTTCAGTCAACGTTTTGGGTAAACGGATCCGGACCCGTGATTTGACGGTCCCGCAGGGTCCGTAGGAAAATATGGGACTTGGGCTTATGCCCGGAATCGAATTCCGAGGTCCCAAGCCCGAGAAATGAATTTTTAAAGAAAATTATTTTCTAAAATTGTTTATAAGGTTTGGAAATGAATTTGATTAGAACATGTTGGTATCGGGCCCGTATTTTGGTTCCGGCGCCCGGTACAGGTCATATATATGATTTAAGATAATTCTGTGAAGTTTGGTGAGAAACGGAATCCGTTTGACGTGATTCGGACCTTAAATGCAAAATTGATGTTTGAGGAAGTTTTGAGAAATTTCATTGATCTTGAGGTTTAATTTGATGTTCATGATGTTATTTTGGTGATTTTATTTCATGAATAAGTCCGTAGGATATTTTTGAGGTTGGGTGTATATTTGGTTTGGAGCCCCGAGGGCTCGGGTGAGTTTTGGATAGGCCACGGAGTGCATTTCGGACATAGAACATTGCAGATTTTCTCAGCTGGTGTATCAGGTCTGCAGGCTTCGCAAATGTGAAGCCTGGCTCGCAAATGTGACAAACCCATCGCAAATGCGAAAGAGTGGACTGGCAGCCTGAGTCGCAAATGCGACCTCATCATCGCAAATGCGACTTCGCATTTGCGAACAGCCTCTCGCAAATGCGATGATGGCTGGAAGGCTGATGTATCGCAAATGCGACACATATTTCGAAAATGCGAAAGTCCCAAAATCGTGAAGGGTTCGCAAATGCGAGCCATGTTTCGCATTTCCCATAATAGCAAAGGTCGGGGTTCGCAATTGCGAACCCCTGTTCGAAATTCCCATATCTGAGACCTGCAACTTTTATACTTAGCCGAATTTTTAACCCATTTTCATATCCTCTCAAAACATAAACACACTTAGGCGATTTTTCAAGGATTTCTTCTTCTCCAAATCAATTGTATGTCATTTTTAACTAACTTTCTTCAATTCTTAACATCTTTTAACATGATTTCAATCTAAAATTAATGATTTTCATGGGGAAAATTGGGTGTTTTGGGTAGAACCTATGTTTTTCAAAAATTGGGATTTGGACCTCGATTTGAGGTCCTATTTCAAAACAAATTATATATTTGAGTTCGTGGGGGAATGGGTGATCGGGTTTTGGTTCGAACCTCGGGTTTTGGCCATGTGGGCCCGGGGCAATTTTTGACTTTTGGGTAAAACTTTGGAAAACTCATTTTCATGCATTGGGGTTGATTCATTTACCGTTTATTGATGTAATTAAGTAACTTGTGACTACATACGAGCGAATTGATGGTGGAATCAAGGGGTAAAGCTATAATTGAATCGTGAATTGTGTTCGTGGCATCGAGGTAAGTGTTTGGTCTAACCTTAGCTTGAGGGATTAGGAGTTGTGTCTATTTGCTACGTGTTAATTATGGAGTACGACGTATTGGCATGGTGACGAGTATCTATACGTTGGTGTCAAGCATGCCCGTGAGTCTTGTGTTATAATTGGTTTTGACTCCATTGTATTTTATTACGCCTCACATGTTATTATCATTATTGTTCTCTTGCCGGGATATTGTTGAGATATCATTGTTCCCTTGTCGGGATGTGGTTGAAATATTAATGTTCCCTTGCCGGGAAGTTATTATGTTGTTCTTGTTCCCTTGCCGGGAAGTTAATATGTTGTTCTTGTTCCCTTGCCGGGATTCCTTGTGATTATTGTTGGTTGTAAATGGGAGCGGGTGGTACGCCTACCACAAGATACATGAAATGGGAGCAGGTGGTACGCCTACCACAAGATACATGAAATGGGAGCGGGTGGTACGCCTACCAGAAGATACATAAAATGGGAGCGGGTGGCACGCCTGCCACGAGATACATTAAATGGGAGCGTGTGGCACGCCTGCCACAACGTATGAGAAATGGTATCGGGTTGCACGCCTGCAACAAGATGTGAAGAGAAAGTGAAATTTGCCTTTGTTTTTCTTTATTCTTGTTAGTGGTCGGATTGTGATTCCTTTATATTCTAATGATATTCTGTTTTCACCTGTTTTTCCCCGAAGCATGTTTCCCCCTTCCATCTTTACTTGTTTATTTCCGTATTTCCTTTTTCGCTGTATATATATTTGAACTGCACAGGTTTATGTGGTAATAGTCTGGTCTAGCCTCGTCACTACCTCGCCGAGGTTAGGCTAAGCACTTACCAGCACATGGGGTCGGTTGTGCTGATGCTACACTCTGCACTCTTTTGTGCAGATCCTAGTGTTGTTGACTTCGGACCGTAGGTTGGAGGCTATTATCAGTTCACGCGGAGATCCAAGGTAGACCTGCAGGCGTCCGCAAGCCCTGGCGTCTCCTCTATCCTTATTTCCTGTTTCATTTTCCTTATGTTCCGAAACAATGTATTGATATTTTCTTCAGACTTTGTATGTAGTAAATCTTAGACCGTCTGTGATACTGTGACACCAGATCTGGGTAGTCGAGGTTCAAACAGTTGTATTAGATATTCATGTTCAGATAGCTTATGGCTTCTTTCTTCCGCTTATGTTAAATTCCGCTGTTTAAATATTATTATTATTATTAAAAATTGCTAATGAATATAAAATGAGTAAAAAGGGTAAATTGTGAAATTAATTGGCTTGCCTAGCTTGTACTAGTAGGCACCATCACGACTCCCGATTGTGGGAATCCGGGTCGTGACAGTCCAACTTTGGTCGCTTTTAGTGACCGACCAATGTTGGTCGCAAAATTTTGATCGATATTTACCGGATTTCTAGTAGTGTTTGCTACTTATCACACCTTCCATCTTGTGTTGGGAAATACGGAAAGCAAGGTGCACCATGATGTATGAGCACAAACAATTTCAACTAACAGAATTTGCCACCAAATCCTCTTTCAGGTGAAAGTTGCAATGGGCAAGAAATTCAGCGAAATGGAAGATAAATGGGATTGGAAGGAAGTTTGTTCAATTGTAGAACAGCACAAGCCAAATATTAGCATTATCATGGTGAACTGGAGACCACCTGCCACTCATGATACTTTGAAAATCAACACAGATGGAAGCTACATGGTTAATCAAATAAGGCTGGAGCTGGGAGATCTGTTAGGAATAGAAATGGAAAGATGATAATGGCTTTTGCCTATCCTACTCAATTCTACACTAACAATTTCCATGAAGCTTATGCAGCCTTAATTGGGGTATCTTACTGAGTTGGAGTTGGACTCTATGCTTATAGTCCAGGTGATTAATGGGGAACACAAACCACCTAGAAATTGCAAGGAGCAATCGAAGCCATACAGAAGAAGATGTTACAGAGGAACATTCAAGTTACACATTGTTTTAGAGAAGAAAATGTGGTCGCAAATGCGCAAGCAAAATTTGCCACAACCATATTCAAACCCCAAGAATTTTCTTACAAGAATGTGAATTTCCTAAAGAAGCCAGAGGTCTACTGAGAACGAACAAATTATAACTTCCTTCATTCAGAAGATGAGCAAAGAAGCACACAACATGGAACTATGATCCACCATGAATTATCAAACCCCTCAACATCATAGGAGGTAAAAGCTTGAGTGGATGAATTATAAAAAAGAAAGATAAACTGGCAGCCCATAATAAGTAATATAGGTGATAAGAGATGACATCAAATCTATTATTGAATTCTTTGAAGAAGAAAAGAAAAAGGAGACAGAGAAAAGAAAAGAGAAGCATAGAGATTCAAAGAAGAAAATATAGGGCAAAAAATGAAAAGAGAGAGAGAGAGAGAGAGTGACGAAGAGGTAGATGTTGTGACCCATATGGCTGACTTGGAGGACACCTCACTTGCCAGCAAGGACAGTCACTTGACCAGGCACGTGGACAAACACAATCAGTAAGAGAGTGACGTTCTACGTAGGAGTAAACGCGTGAGAGTGCTATCCAAGAAACTAACTGATTTCATTGTGGAGAAAGGGTGATGATAGCGTGAAGAGGAGCAGTAGTGCGCAGCTTAAGAAGAATACCAGATAGTATAAAAGAAGGATTAGTGAATGTAGTAGGGGCAATTGGTTATGTTGAGTCTTTTATTCTCTCATCCTAGTCTAATTTTCTCTGTTTCCCATCCCTTCTTCCTTCTCTGTTCTCTTAATTTTGGTTACTGTTTTATTGCAATTATCCCTTAAGGCTTCATTGTAATTCACTGATTGAATCAATACAATCTGCCAGTTCCTATTCTTGTGAGTTAGCAATTCAGTTGTTACATTGGTGCTTTCATCCAGAGGTCTCTAATGGAGGACCAAAAATCACTCAAGACCTTCGTTGAAGAATCGATTCTGGAGATGAAAGAGTCTGTCACCAAGGTGACAGATTCTGTCGCCAAGGACCTCGCTGAATTTCGCGAAATACTGATGGATGTGGTATCAACCAAAGCTCCGGCAGGACTTCCCCATCGACACCCAGCCATGGACGTAACTCGTCACGACCATGCACCAGTGACCACCACTCTCCGTCACAAGCCAGCATCAGTGGAGTTTGGTCGATTTCGAGGTGATAATCCGGAGGCGTGGATATTTCAAGCGGAGCGATATTTCGATTTCTATAAAATCGAAGAGGACCAGAGGCTCACTATCGCTTCATTTTATCTTGATGATGAAGCACTTGAACTTGAATGGTATAGATGGTTATTCAGAAACAAACAACTGGTGGATTGGCCTCATTTTGCTGCTAAGGTGAGGATCCGATTTAAGCAAAAAGGTCTCGAGTCAGCGGAGGGGAGATTGGCAAAACTTCGGCAAGTCACCACCGTCTCAGAGTTGCAGGGGCAATTTGAAACCATCGCTAATGAGACTGATGAGATCTCTGAGAAGCTCATGATCCAACTCTTTATTTCTGGGCTCCGGGAAGACATTAAGCATTCAGTTTTGACTCATGAGCCCAAAACGTTTGACGAGGCCCTTAATCAGGCCCATATACATGAGAGGCGGATCCAAGCTGAGAAGGGGCCACTCCGACCCGCCCTTACTAATAGAGGGACACCGCTTTTACCCAGTCCTAATTCAACTTCTCTCTATCACAACCCTTCTTCATCGACAGGTACTGCCAACACTTCCATTCCGGCACCGCGACCACCTTTGAAGCGCCTCACTCATGCGAAACTCCAGAACCGCCGTGATCGTGGGCTATGTTACTATTGTGAGGAAAAATACACAGCTGGTCATAAATGTAAGAACCCTCCACGCCTACTTCTTCTCACTGGTGGATCCGACATAGATCCAACTTTACCGGAAACGTTCGTTTCGGACGATATATTGGCAGAAGAATTGCAATGTTTGGAGGTACAAGAACATTCAGCCATCTCTTATCACGCCCTAGCTGGTGGAAATTCCTCTTCCACGCTTCGTTTTCTAGGCCACGTGAATGGTTCTCCGATACAAGTTTTAGTGGATGGAGGGAGTGACCACAATTTTGTCCAGACTAGAGTGGCAGATTTCTTGCAGTTGGTAGTTGAAACTATACCTACATTTTCAGTGGTAGTGGGAAGCGGCCAACGACTCAGGTGTGAGGGGGTTGTGCGACAAGTTCCGATCAGAATCCATGGATGTAATATTCCGATGGACCTTTATGTGCTACCTTTACATGGGGCAGATATAGTGTTGGGGACAGCGTGGCTCGCCACATTAGGACGAGTGGTTACTGATTATGCGGAACGAGTATTTGAATTTTTCCATCAGGGCACTACTGTTAGCTGGAAGGGGCTGGCTTCTTCAAGTGCGCAAGCAATCCAGTTACACAGTCTCCGGAGATGTACTGCTACTGATGCCATTTCCTCTTACTATTGCTTGCAAATATTACCACCTACACCAGCTGAAAATGAGCCGCTCGGTCCGGCATTTAGTTTCTTGCTGGACTCTTTTGCAGATGTTTTCCAAAAACCACAGGGGCTACCACTGTCCAGGCCACAGGACCATGCAATTCACATGGTTGCCAGAGCAGAGCCAGTCAACGTCAAGACATATCGATATCCCTACTTTCAGAAGCAAGCGATGGAGCAGTTAGTAACTGAAATGCTTCGAGAAGGGGTTATTCGAGCTAGTATGAGTCCCTTCTCCTCGCCGGTATTACTGGTCCCCAAAAAGGATGGTACGTGGCGATTTTGCGCTGACTATAAAGCTTTAAATGCTGTTACCATACGAGATAGATTTCCTATTCCAACAATTGATGAGTTATTTTATGAGCTGCACGGTGCTGTTTATTTTTCCAAGCTTGACCTGTTATCAGGGTACCATCAGATTCGAGTTAGGCCGGAGGATATGGCAAAGACGACCTTCCGGACTCACGAAGGGCATTACGAGTTCCTAGTAATGCCATTTGGTTTATCCAACACTCCATCCACTTTTCAAGCGACAATGAATGAGGTGTTCAGACCAATACTACGTCGTTTTGTGCTCGTGTTCTTCGATGACATTCTAGTGTATAGTCCCACGTGGGAGGATCACTTGAAGCACTTGCAATCAGTGTTGAGCATACTACGACAACACCAGCTTGTGGCGAAACGAAGCAAGTGTCAGTTTGGCCAAACTTCAATCGACTATCTCGGGCATGTCATTTCAGCTCAAGGCCTTAGTGTGGATCAGGCAAAAATTGCAGCCATTCAGCAATGGCCTGAGCCTAGGAATGTGAAGGAAGTACGAAGTTTCCTAGGTCTAGCAGGGTACTATAGAAGGTTCATACATCACTACGCAGCAACGGTGGGTCCTCTAACTGATCTTCTGCGCAAAAGGATTCCTTTAATTGGACAACCGCAACACAGGCAGCATTTGAGACACTTAAAGGCAAGCTTAGCTCTACACCTGTCCTAGCCTTACCGGACTTCACTCAGGAGTTTCAACTTGAGACTGATGCGTCCGGACAAGGAATTGGAGCAGTGCTTTCGCAAAGGGGACATCCAGTTGCTTACTTTAGTCAGAAATTGAGTGCTAGAATGCAGGGTGCATCCACCTATAATAGGGAGATGTTTGCAATCACATAGGCCGTAAGCAAGTGGCGACAGTACTTGCTGGGCAGGAAATTTACCATCTATACGGATCAGCAATCGCTCAAGAACCTGACCAATCAGACCACTCAAACTCCGGAACAACAGAAATGGCTAAGCAAGTTGGTGGGTTTCGACTTCCAAATAATCTACCGCCCGGGCAAATTAAATCAAGCAGCAGATGCCCTTTCCCGTACTTCAGAACCTGTACTCCTCACCATCACTGTGAGAAGCTATGACCTAGAGTGTGAGCTCAAGGCTCTTAACCAAACACACCCAGAGTTGGTGGCCCTTCAGAAGTCTCTACATGATTCAGCTATTGAAAATAGGGGATTCACCTTCAGAGATGGACTCTTATTTTTTCGAGGACGTTTGGTTATACCTGCTGATTCTCCATTGCGACAGACCTTGCTTCATGAATTCCATGGTACTACAGTAGGTGGTCATGCGGGTGTTGCTCGTACGTACCACAGAATTGCTTCAAATTTCTACTGGAAGGGCATGAAGAAAGATGTGCACACCTTCGTCTCCACTTGCCAAATTTGCCAACAGATGAAGGACCATCATCATTTGCCGGCAGGATTGCTACAACCCCTGCCCATCCCTACAATGGTGTTTGAAGATATTGCGATGGATTTCGTCACGTGCTTGCCTAGTTCCAAAGGAAAATCCACCATTATGACTGTCGTAGATCGCCTGTCCAAATATGGGCATTTTATTGCCCTGCCTTCTTCATTTACGGCACAATCTGTGGCTGAAGCATTCGTAGTGGGAATCATTCGTCTACATGGACCCCCACGGTCCATTGTCACTAACCGTGACCCTAGATTCCTACACATATTTTGGCAAGAGATCAATCGGTTGCAAGGCACTTCGCTAGCAATGAGCACAGCCTATCACCCTCAAAGTGACGGGCAATCTGAGGCATTGAATAAGTGTGTAGAGCAATATCTCCGTTGATTTGTGGCGGATACTCCTCACAAATGGGTCGCGATGCTACCATGGGCAGAATACTGGTACAATACTGCATACCAGACTTCAGCAGGGATGACGCCATTCAAGGCTTTGTATGGTAGAGACCCTCCTACTGTTGCACGTTACATAATGGGCAGCAGTCCTAGTGACTTAGTTGAAGCTTATCTGGTAGACAGGGATGAGATCCTCGCACTCCTCAAATCGAACCTTGCTCGTGCACAAAATCGTATGAAGGCCTTAGCTGACCAGCACCGGCTAGAGCTGACTTACCAGGTAGGGGATTGGGTCTATGTCAAACTCAAGCCCTATCGCCAAAACACTGTTCGACTTCAGCAACACCCTAAATTGGGTAGGCGCTATTCGGGCCTTTCAAAATTCTCAAGCGCATTGGAGAGGTTTCCTACAAGCTTGACTTGCCTGACGCTGCGCGCATTCACCCAGTCTTTCACATCTCCATGCTCAAACGTTGTGTAGGTGAACCAGACCAGCAGGTCACTCCCTTGCAGCTCACTGATATAGCTGATTTTGGTTCTGAGCCTCCACTGAACCTTGAGGACAAGGTTCTTCAGCAGGAGGGGAGTATTGTTGTGACCCATATGGCTGACTTGGAGGACACCTCACTTGCCAGCAAGGACAGTCACTTGACCAGGCACGTGGACAAACACAATCAGCAAGAGAGTGACGTTCTACGCAGGAGTAAACGCGTGAGAGTGCCATCCAAGAAACTAACTGATTTCATTATGGAGAAAGGGTGATGATAGCGTGAAGAGGAGCAGTAGTGCGCAGCTTAAGAAGAATACCAGATAGTATAAAAGAAGGATTAGTGAATGTAGTAGGAAAAAAAAAATGGGTTATGTTGAGTCTTTTATTCTCTCATCCTAGTCTAATTTTCTCTGTTTCCCATCCCTTCTTCCTTCTCTGTTCTCTTACTTTTGGTTACTGTTTTATTGCAATTTTCCCTTAAGGCTTCATTGTAATTCACTGATTGAATCAATACAATCTGCCAGTTCCTATTCTTGTGAGTTAGCAATTCAGTTGTTACGGCGAGCTTCGGCTTTGAAGCTCAAATATATCTCCTTTCGCTATCATTTGAAAGATTTTGCTTTTTAAAACATT
>NW_017674097.1:75025-108837 GCF_001879085.1 Nicotiana attenuata | reverse complement strand
AAGAAGATGTCTTCTTTGAAGACTGCATCTCTGCTAACAAAAAAATCCTTACTACTGAGATCATACAAATGATAGCCTTTTTGAGTAACAGAGTACCCCAAATGCACAGCAGGTATTGCTCTAGGACAAGAATTGTTAGTTTTCTTCATACTAGTGGCATAACATAAGCTACCAAATACCTTTAAATGCTGTAAGGAAGGAGCTTTGGAAAATAATCTCTCAAATGGAGATTGGCCTCTTAGAAGAATGGTTGGCAGCCTATTCAAAAGATACACTGCAGTTGTGACACATTCTCCCTAAAATCTTACGGGAATGAATGCTGAAACCTTAAGGCTCTAGCCATATCCAAGATATATATGTGTCTCCTTTCTACCACCCCATTTTGTTGAGGTCTGTAGATGCAAGATCTTTGATGAATCACTCCATGTTCCTTAAGTAGTTGGTTTACCTGCTCATTGAAGAACTCAGATCCATTGTCTGTTCTGAGAGACACTTAACAGCACAATTAAACTGAGTTTTGATCAATACAAGAAAATCTCTTAGAATAACAACAAAGTCAGACTTATTATTCATTAAAAAGATCCAAGTATATCTTGAGTAATCTTCTACCAGGGTCATGAAGTATCTCTTACCATCATGAGTTGGAACTCTATATGGACCCCAAACATCAGCATGGATAAGATCAAATGCAGAAATAGAACTGCTATTGCTTAAGGAAAAGGGCAATCTTGTTTGCTTGGCAATAGGACATACAGTACAATTGTGATCTTTCACATGTAAGTTTTTCAGAGTACTAATGCTTCTCAAAACCTTCAGGGGTGGATGTCCAAGCCTTCTATGCCACAAAGATATTCTATCACAAGATGTATGTTCACCCTCAGTTTTATTCTTATCACTGAAACTAGAAAAGTTATTTACACATGAGCTATTTATGTATGAAGCAGCAGAATCAGAATTGAGTCTTCCTTGTGAACTGGCCTTCAGTATGTAGAGACCCTGATCCTCCTTACCAATCCCTATCACCTTCCCACTGAAGAGTTCATGAAATAAGCAGAAATCAGGAAAGATTGCTGCTAGACACTTTAGCTCTTTGGTGATCCTAGAGACTGATAGCAAATTATACTTGAAGTTTGGAATGTATAGAACATTGTGAAGAGTTCTATCTTGAAAAATATGTGAATCACCAGTTTTCTGAATAGTTACTTGTTCTCCAGTAGGTAGATATACTTTGTTTATTTCCAAACCTGTCAATTCCTTGAATTTACTAAGTAACTCCAAGTTGTGTACCATGTGATTAGTAGACCCTGTGTCAAATATCCAGTTATTGTCAACTAGAGTAGACATAAGGGCTGTAGCAATACCTGCAGGTCTTACTTTAGATGTGTTGGCTACAGGTTCAACTTCTTTTCCTTGGTTCAGCATCTGCAAAATCTGAGAGTATTATTCTGGCGTGAATTTGAGCAGGTGATGTGAATTGTGTAGTTGAAGAGCTCCCAGTAGCCCGACAACTAGACTGAGATAGATTCTGCTGCATATCAGATGCTGAGGATGTTGAATTAGTGTTGATCACATTGTTGGCATAGTTGTTAGGTCCTCCTCCTTTCTTTTTGTACTTTAAATCAACCGGATAACCATGTAGCTTATAGCAATTATCCTTTGTGTGTCATAATAAGGGGGAACCTTCCCATTCCCATAGTTGTTTCTAGGTTTATAGCCACCTTCACTTGCTCCTCTATTGCTTAGGAGTGCAACAGGTTCTCCAATTTCAGCACCAACACCACTGGCATTCCTTCCACCTGATTTCCTTTGGCTCTCAGCATTAACAATCATAGCATAAGCTTGGTTTATGTTTGGCAGTTGTCTAATCATGAGAACTTGATTCTTAGCATTCTCATAAGACTCATTTAACCCTGACAGAAATTGATACAATTTTTGAACTTGATAATGTTCAGTATGTTGCCTAGACTCAAGGCATTCACAAGAGGGTGTAGGATCCAGAGTTTCATATTCATCCCACAGTTCACGTAATCTCGAGAAATACACAGATACTGAAGACACTCCCTGAACAAGTGTGGCAATTTCCTTATGCAAATAGCAGGCTCTAGATGCATTCACTTTGTCAAATCTCTCTCTTAAGTCTTCCCACACCTTATATGCATTAGAATCATATATCACTGTGGTAATTAGACTTGGAGAGACTGTGTTCATTATCCATGCTAACACGATTGCATTACACCTATACCACAACTCGTCTAGACTAGCATCATACATCTCTTTTCTACAAGTTCCTAACACAAATCCTAATTTATTTTCACCGTGAAGAACAATTTTCATAGATCTACTCCAAATCGAGTAATTTTCAGAACCTTGAAGTTGAATTGAGATAAGAACAGAACCTTGAGTGTCTGAGGGATAAATGTACAGCGGATGATTGTGATGAACAAGCTCTAGGTTCTGTGGTTGAGCAGCTGGTGTACCTGAAGTTTGAGCAAATGGTATTTCTTCATTTATCGGCATTGTTGAGACGCAATTTCAACAGAAACACCTCCTTATCTTTTTGCAAAATCACAATTGAGCACTGGATTGTACTCGCAATCGTTGAGTTCTAACCAGATACAGAAAAGCCCTAATTTTGGGACTTTTGCTCTTAGCTGAGAAATTGAGTCAACAGATGCTGCTTGATACTTGTCTACTGCTTGTTGAAATGAAGGATCTAACACAGCTCTGATACCATGTTAAGAGCTCAGCTATAGAGTCTCACGAGATCAAACATAGAAGCTATCAAAGAGAAGAGAGAAGGAGAAGAGAGGTTCCATTAGAAGAACAGTGAAAAATGAAATCTGTACAGTACATAACTAACTATCTAACACCTATTTATACAACTAATAACCTACTTATCTTAACTTAATTTCAGCTGCTAATCACAGCTCATTGACAACTGTACGCCCATACACCTAACTAACTAGAGTTCTGCACAACTATTGATGTGAATGCTAAAGTTACTACTATGCAATACAAATTATTCACGGATATTTTAAATTACCATTGCACCCACTTCTTTTCTTGTGAATAGTGATAATAGGGTTGGAATTGGTTTAAACTTTTATTTATTTTCAACCATATACATACCGTAGAATTTAGTAGGTCTATATATTGTGTATAATATGTGGCTGCTCATTATGTATGAACATGTATATTCAAATATATTTTGTTAATTTCTGGTTAGTATAGAGTAAGATCGACAGAGTGCACAATGCGTAGGCATTTGATTAAAGCAAAGTTGAATTCGATAATATGAAGTCTCCTAGTAACTTCAGCTTCTATCACTAGTACTTGCAAAGTCTCCATACCTTTGGTGCAACGAATTCATTAAAGTTGGGGTGTTGTAAATACATTTGGAATTTAGACAAGCTACCTAATTTAGATTCTTCAATTTACTATACTTTGTTTGCTAACCGTTGTATTATTTTATTCTTTCTCTTATTTTTTTCAATGAAGAAAATCGATAAATGCCAACTATTTTGAAAATTGTGGATCAAGAAGAATAATAATAAATGACTTAATTAAAATAATTTGGGAGATTCTAGGTCACCTGATGGATTAAAGGGTCATTTTAAAAGTTTACTGATGGTAGGGGTAAATTTGGCCGGATAGTATAATGGTAGGGATAAATTTGGCCGAATAATATAACGAATGTGTGTAGACAATATTCAAAAATAGAGGGACAAATTTGGACCTTTTCCCTTTCAACAATTAACAAGTAAACAACTTGACTATGTAAGTTGTTATTTGTAAGGTTTGTGGTCTACAACAACAACAACAACAACAGTAATACACCCAATATATTTTCACATATGGGGTCTAGAGAAAATATTATATACGCAAACAGGGGCGGATTTGTAGGCAAATAACATGGGGCACGTGAACCCATGATCTTTCCATCAAACTCGATATTTTATGTACATAATTTTTAGAATTAGTCTAATATTATCTGCTAGCATCCATGCTCCACAGAGGCTAAATGGCACACTTCGTTGAATCTTGAATTATTTACCCAGAGGACAAGGAATCAAATCCCACCTAATACTTTCTTCTTTCTCCTTTTTTTAGTGTGCACCCATATTATAAGAATCCTAAATCTCAATCTAAACCTTGTGCTGGTAGAAATACTCTATCCAATCAGGCGAACCTATTTGTGGTCATAATAAGCTAATGGCTTTTTATTGTGATCCCCCTGATCTCGTAATTAGTGTTCAAACGACAAATGTTCAGAGTTTAGTTAGGAGAGATTACAAATCCATCACTGGATCCAAATATATATTTGCTGCATGACTCTTGCAATTTTGCGTACAAATAGATGCAGATCTACAATTTTAAATTTATGGGTTCTAAATTTAAAAAAGATAATCTACATGGGTTCTGAATAATATACATTATTAATTGAATTTTTTAAACATAAATATAATAGTTTGAACCAAAATTATTAATTCTACCGAACCAGCAAGTAAAACTATAGCTCCGCCCCGGGACCGGTTTTATTAACGTACTAAGTAGTACCTTGTTCTAAAATAGTCATTATTGTGTGCTGGGATAGAGGGAGGGTGTATCTACGAGTTCGGACGAACTCAGTAACTTTTTGCTTAGATCCTATATTTGTACTAGAAAATCTATTAGATATATATAAATACTTAATTGCGAACCCAATAACTAACAAGCTATGAGTTCGGTTGTAAATTCAGAACCAATACACTTTAAATTCTGCCTTCGCCTCTAACGGTGTGTGCTTTGAGTGTCAAATGAATTAATCTTTAATTACCAGTTGGTAATAAGTGCCTAACTAATTTTTTAAAATTAAATTTTAAGGTAACAGTCACAGGATTGTCTATTTGTTAAACGGGTAAGACATGGGAAAAAAATGATATACTGGCTTATGCACCATACAAACTTATTAGATTCTTTTAATGTGCAATGCTATTTGCAAGAGAGAAAACTTAAATCCGAAAGGAGTATATTACTTAATTATTTGAAATTATCTAGTAAAGCCATATTTATTTTATTTGTAACATAAAAATCAATTAACTATTTTTATATCACTCAAACGGTCACTCAATTATATTTCTCAAATTTCCGACAGCCAATACCTATTTCATCCTCTATATTATCAACCTTTATCCTTTTCTAATAAGTTTCAAATATTATAATTTTTTTATTCTATATTATGGACTTACCAATAAAATAAATAAATCTTATTTATAAAGTAAATATAATAATTTTCAGGCATGTATAATATTGGAACAAAATAATTGAGCAAAATTTTCAAGCATATATAATGTATATTATAAATATACCTCCATTTTAAATATTTATCTTCGTATTACATGAATGAAACTATATTCTTTAAATTTTTTTGTTCTCTTTCATTCTCAATTGTGAAAATAAAATTTTGAGTTTTTTTGTTGTTTATAAGAAATTATTTCGTACAAAAAATTATTCTAACTAAATGTTATGCTATGTTCAACTTTTCTTCAATTTCAGTTGCTTAAACTATTATTCATATAACTCAAATACAATTTTTAATATAATTTTATGTGATTAAAAGTATTACTTATCTAGATAAGGTACACGCCGGGAAGTCCCACATTGGGGATAAAGCACTCCCTAACAAAGGCGATTCCATACCCGGGCTCGAACTCGAATTCTCTGGTTAAGGATGATGAGTATTTACCACTTCAAACACAACCCTTGTTGGTAAAGGGATTGATTAGTAATACTAGCATCTGACAGATTAGGCCAAGTTCGACATAAAATTAGCTTGTCGATGAAAATTTATCCAGTCCTAAAGTTCAAACGACATCGAATTAATCCCAAAAATATTTTCCTACAGTTTGCAATCCGAGACTTGCAAGCTACATTTATGTTCTTTTTTAAATATTGTTGAGTAGTCGCAACTGAAAAATATTTAAAAAAACATAAATATAGTTACAGTCTTAAACTACAAACTGTAGAGAGATTTATCTTTCACTACTAGAAATCCGGAAAAAAAGCGACCACAAAAAGCAACTACTGGCTTGGTCGCTATTTTGCTGGTCCCTTTACCTTAGAGACCAAAGGGTGGTCGCTAATTCAACTTTTGGTCTAATAAAGGTAAAAGGACCAAATATTCCGGTAAACAATATACCGACCAAACTTTGGTCGCTTTAATATTTTAATAATATAAATTTAGCGACCAAAGTTGGTCTCTATAATTTAAATTACGTTTTTTTTTTTATTAATTATTCAAAATATAGCGAACCAACTTTGGTCTGTAAACCAAATATTATATTTTAAAATCTGGAAAATAGCGACAAAGTTGGTCGCTTTTTTTTAATTTTTTTAAACATAAGCGACCAAAATTGTCGCTAACTTCAAGAATTATATATTTTTTTAAACATAAGCGACCAAAATTTGGTCGCTAATTTCCAGAACTTTTTTTTTTAATAGAATAGTGACCAAAGTTGGTCGCTTTTTTAGGAAATATGGGTTAATTAGCGACCAACCTTGGTCGCTATTTCCCAGAAAAATATTTTTTTTAAAATAGAAAAGCGACGTATAATTTTGGTAGAAACTGCCTGTTTTGGCAACTACACCACCTGCCAGCATACCAACTTCCTAAATAAAATATAATTCAATTCATAAACTACAATTTCAATACCAAAAATATCCACAAACAACCCAAACAACAACACCATAACAACAACAACAACAACAAACAATTCAAAAAAACACTGAAATACCAACAAATTAAAGTTCAATAGAACTAACAAATTAAACTAACAATACTAAGTTAACGCTATTACACTAGTTCAAAAGTCGGTTCATTTGTCAGTTCAAAAAGTATATAAAAGTCAAGGAGTATTTTTGTCAACATCAATTATGCATCACCTCTGAGAACTTTCATCATCAAGACGTGTATGCAGGAAAGGGTCTACTTGTCAGAGGAGAGGGAAAGAAAGATCACAGTGGAGGATGGTGGAGGAACGAGCACGGGGAGGACAGAAGGAACGCTCGACGTTCAATGTCGAGCCTCTGGCGATGATCACAAGACCGGGGAGTCGGTAAAACATGCCAGAAGCTAGGAAGAGATTTGAGCTGCTCTGCATGCTCTGGTACTAGCACTTGCATATGTACTGAAGCATCTCTAAGCTTTTCTCTTTCCTTTGGCCGCTTCTAGCTCGGATGTGAGCTTTGTCACAGTCTCCCGCATAGCGGAGAGGTTCTCCCCACCAAAAGTTGGTTCCCGCTAATTTCAGTATTTCTTTGACCAAGCAAGTCTGACCAGTCCGGTCAACATTTTGACCACATTATCGACCAAAAAGCGACCAAGGTGTATTTAGAATAATTATTTAATTATTTTCTCCAATTTAGCGACCAACTTTGGTCGCTTTTCTTGACAGACCAATTTTGGTCGCCAAATTTTGGTCGTTTTTTTCCGGATTTCTAGTAGTGTTTTGGGATTAATGCAGCATCATTGTGAATGCTATATAAATAGTTAAGTGGCTTTTCCATTACAAACAAAAGAAATATGACTTTACTAAGTAATTTTAAATAGTTGAATGACCATTTGAGTAATCGACTCGAGTTAGAAGCTACAAGGAACATATATTCTTCTCCTGTGTTTTTTCCTGAGCATACCATATCATAACAATTTACATTCTTTTTTTGAAAATACTCTAATATATCAAATATGGATATCTTTCTCACTATAATCCTATATTGAAATTACTTTAATCACATATAGATATCTTTCTCACTATAATCATTTGTATGCTGTATATATGCATTTACATTTTGCTAAATCAATATCTATAGTCACATGTATTCCTTTTTTGTACAAATAACTACAGAAATGGAAAAAAGGAAAAAAGAAAAGAGAAAAGAGAAAAATGTTTTGCTTGTTACCCAAATTATCTGGCTTCAAAAGAGCTCCTTGTGAAAAACAAATCTTGTGGATGTTTTATAAGTCAATACTTTTGATAGCTTCTTCAACTCCTTTGCTAAGACAGGCGTCCCACAGTAGAAGACTCCTGCATCATTTATCTTGTTAGGAAGATCTACCTTGTTCGGACTCTCTGAAAATGTCACCGGGTGGGTGTCGGATCCTCCAAAAATAGTGTATTTTTGGAGGATACACCACGGGTGCAGCAGCATTTTGGATAGTCCGCACAACATAGTTTTTAAGTACTGCTTGTTCGTTTTTCTTTCCTTTTTCTTTTTGAGTTTAAGTTCTATGCAGTATGCATTCACAGTATAATAAATATTTCTACAACCACTTCACTATAAAATAACTGAAGGTAAATTACTCTGACATGCATTAAGTGATAACTTGATAAAAATAGTAAATAACATGCTATAATAAGTTAAAGAAAGCTAACATTATAGAACATCTTTAATAGTGTCAGTAGATATTGCTTACATCATAAGATTTTGCTGCGAGCTTGCAATGCCTTTGATTATTTTATCTTCATAGTTTCTTTATTAGCTCTATTTTTTGGTCATATTCATTGTCAGAAGATTGGATTATATTGCTGAAATGATGATCCCAGGCTATAAAGTAACAAGCAGATTCAGATATGAAACTTTTCAGAAATAAACAAACTTAAGGGGTCGTTTGGTTTGAAGACAAGTTATACTGGGATTAGTAATGTTGAGATTAGTTATCCTGGTATTATTTCTTACTGACTGTTTGGATTAATCCTAGGATTGTCAATTCTACTGCTTTATCCTGGGATAACTTATCCTGAGATTACTGTTCTACCCTCTGACAGATATAAGTTATCCCAATACTATTCTTAATCCTATGATAACTTATCTTGGGATTAGTAACCAAAAAAAGGGATAAGGCGGTACTAAATATTTATCTCGGGATTGTTTTTGCTTATCCATCATACCAAACGACCCCTTAGTTTGAGGTTGTAACAATTTCTTACCTACTGTTGAAAAAGGATGCTTGGAAGCTATTATGTTGAATACTTCTTTCCACTTGGGCCTTGCAAAATGTGTCTTCACCTGCATAGTCTAAAGTCAGTACTTGGTGGAAAATGTAACAGTGCAATTGCACTCTACTCTTGCTGTTGTGTGATTGAACTATATTCCTATACAAAAATTCCAGCCTCGCCGAATAGTTCTTTACATTTCCCTTTAAGAAGCTTCGAATGAGGGTAGTAGTGATGGAATATGAATCGTACCCGAGTGCCAGAAAGGATATCAACACCATGTTTGGCATGGTTAAGTGCCTGCAGCATGGTGATTAGAGTGGACCTCGCGTCATCCTTATCGTAAACGCTTGTCAGATAATTGTGCATCTCTATCTGACCCTGTTTCATTGCAGCCAATTGGTAATAAAATTGTCAAACTACAATACTAATAGACCATTAATCGGAAGAGAAAATGAACATCCATTGCTGATTATGATGTACTACCTTGTGATCTATCTCTGCAACTTCATTCATGACTCCTTTAAACCACTCGAATGATCCAGGTTCTCTAGTAACCCAATAAAAATATGCATTCTTTGTCCTTTGTAATTTCTTTCTTCCACTTGATGCCACACTTGAAGTTGCAACACTTCTCCAGCTATCATATGATGAAGTGATCTCAGTACTAGAATCCTGAAGTTAATGTTTTGACTAAGATTAATACCACATGTTTACT
Organism: Nicotiana attenuata; assembly: GCF_001879085.1. Classification (NCBI taxonomy): domain Eukaryota; kingdom Viridiplantae; phylum Streptophyta; class Magnoliopsida; order Solanales; family Solanaceae; genus Nicotiana; species Nicotiana attenuata. The sequence goes on along the minus strand of NW_017674097.1, from coordinate 99,147 downwards.
TATTTAAGAAGAATAAACAAAGAAAATTAAAGGATGAGTACCACATTGTCTTCTGTTCTTGAATTGTTCAATAGATCCTTCAAGATACTTATAAAAGGTGTAGCTCCAATTCCAAGTCCTACAAGAAGTAAGACATCGTAATTTTGATAGTCTTGTGCTGGCGCACCATATGGTCCATCAACAAGCAATCGAGGTAAACTGCATCACAGATAAGTCCTTTAGACATATTGACAAGGGAATCACGATTAAACTTTAGGTGTCCAATAACATTGACAAAGTACCTTCTTTGATCAACATCGTCAAATTCTTTGAACTTAGCTCGACCAATTATACACGCTGAACTGTCATCCTCAGTGAATACATTCTTAAGTTCTGATGTCCAGTCACCTACAGTGCGTATGTGAATGCTGAGGTAGTCATCTCCTGGTGCTGATGTTATAGAAAATGGATGCCTGAAAAAACATTAAGATTTGCATTTTATTCTTGTTTGTGGATATATAATCAGCTTAAACGGGGAACCAATGCGCATACCATTCGAATGAAGAGATTGTTGGGCACTGCAGGAATATGTACTGTCCACTCTTGTATTTGAAACCATTTGGTTTTGACATGATCAAACTGAGAACATCTCCTGGAAGTACAGAAACCTGTATAGGTAGAAAAACCAATTCTTCATTTGTTTCCTTCTATCCTTTTTATTTCTTAAATTCTCTATTAGATGGAAAGCTAATGGGCTGATATTTCAATTTACCTTAAAAATCTTAACGCCATAGTATTCTGATCTGCATTTTCTGAAACTCCTCTCTGCGGCATATAGGAGCAATGGAATGGAGATGTACATCCATGTCTGCAACAATCATGTGCGACAAATATTGAACATTTAATCATAGATAAATGATAAGTAATTTGGTGCTTCATATATAAATATATGTATGTATGTATGTATGTATTGAATATATTCATAATTGTCCTTACAGTTTTGTGATACCATTGGTGGTCCAAGAACAGGAATATTCCATGTATTAGTAGCAATACATAAACCATTGCGAGAAGGTGATGAGAATACCAAAATGCGTTAAAGCCTGTTAATCGGTTGAGAGGAGGTGGCAGTTTCACCAAATTTCTCCTGAATCGTCGTGATGCTAATGTGAAAGCAATTGTCATCAAAATTACCATACCAATACCTGTGATGCCTTCAACACCAGTCAAAAGGCTTTTATAACTAGGCTTCACATTGTCAAAATGAGACGATACAAGTGCAAATTTTTCTGTAGATGAGTTAACCAGACGGGGAAAATCACACGCTAAATGGTTCCCCGCATGAAGTACTACTCCAACTGCTATGGCAAATGCAATAATCTGCCAATTGAAATGACATAGTTCAGAAGAAAATTATGTTCATTATAAACTTCAAGAGTACTAATATTGGTGAATTTTGTTCTGCTCACCTGGTGAAAATTGATGTTATCGTCGAAAGGGATAAGTAACCTGGCTCCTGTAGACCTTAGCTTAGTTAATGTGTTACGACAAACCGGTAAAAGGATGAGTGCCATATTTAACTTGAGAGTCTCTGCAGCACCTTTAGCTATTGGCAAGCAATATCCCACAACATGGAATGCTGCCCTTTGCCTATACTGTAAGAATTTCCATGTGAAAAGTCCAGCCATTGTTATCATCCAAAGCAATAGAATCCAACCTCTTTGCCAGTTCTTCAGTACAAGACATTCGAGGGTGCAGCGGGCTCTCTTTATTATGTCTTTCGGCTTAAGGGATCCTGAGTTTTGACTACATCCAACACTTGGTGTGCTTAAAGATCTGCTGTAGTTCATGTAATTGTCCCTTTGTAGAAGAAGTGCTTCCAATTGCCATAACTGAAAGAAAAGGACTATGAGTTACTTTTTTCCCAAATTCGTCAAAGTAGAATAATGTCACTGTGTTACTGAATATTCTAAAACGACGCAAATGATACAATCGCTCAAATCTCCCCAGAATGAAAGTGATGATCTTGTAGTTTTTGGTACCTGAAGACACGTTTTAGATGCTCTAGCGCTTCTATTATGCTTAATTTCATTTTTTATGCCTATGATTAATCTCTTTTAGTTTGATGGAGACATCTATGATTTGACTAATAATTCATGTTCCTATTAATTCCTTGTGTTATGATATTTTATTAAGCTTAGCAGAACCAGAGAAGCAGCTGGTTTTTACTTCCATTAATCTTTTTTCAAGTCTTCTTCAAATCTCAGTTTAAGCAAAGTGCTAACATATTAAGAAATTGATATCGGGTCTAACTTAATCCCAAAAACTAGTTCAAGAGATGAAGATTGCCCAATACTATATAAGGAGCATAATATATTTAATCCCAAAACATACAAAGACTTCTCAAATAGTTCCAATCAATGAACTAAATTCCAAAATCAGAATACTTTTTGTATTCTGACTGATATAATGTTGTTGGTCTTCCAACAGTGTGGGCCTACGGTCCGAATAATTTGGACATAAGTTTTTGTTGGGGCAGCAAATATAGACCGGTCAACAAATTCGTTGACTCGTTTTGAAAAATGTTAAGGTGAGGAAGTAAGAAGTGATTATAATTGATCAGAAGATCAAGAATTTGGTACCTCAATGTAACCAAGATTTTCAGGGTCTAATTCCTCCATTATCAAAGAAGCATAATCTTCTGCACGTTCCTTCAATCTGGATAGCTTATTTGCCGAAGCACTCAGCATTATTAGCTGTTGGAAGAGCCAAACAGAAAAAGATACTATTAGAAATTTCTAACTATATCATTTAAAAAAGGCAGCCCGGTGCACTAAGCTCTTACTATGCGGGCTGTTTCCACAGCTCGAACCCATAACCTCTTGGTCACATGGCAGCAACTTTACCAGTTACGCCAAGGCTCCCCTTCTCTAACTATATCATTGCAGTATTAAATAAGATTTTGATTCACTGAGCAAAATTTATGGCTCTCCATTACCATGTTCTTCTGCTATTTGACAAATACTACGAATAGTATAAAGTATATTATGAACTTTAACCTCTTTCAGTTTTTTATTTAGAAGTTACGTTTAATCAGGGGATCTAGAGCATAGAATACGGGTTCCTTGCAACCCAGTAACTCTTGCATAGACCATGTATTTATATAAAGAAAATCACTAAATATTTGTAAATATCTAATTGTGAACCCAGTTATTGTTGCATATTAATCTGAAATTACGGTAGGAACCCATAAGGCTCAAATCCTGGATCCGCCTCTGCGTTTAATAACCTTACCTCTTGAACTTCATATCTAGTAATCCTTCCGTCTCCATTGCTATCCGCCCTATAATGAGTATTACATGTAACATGTGAGCACTTGAAAAATAATAATTGGACAGCAATCAATAATTAAAGATTATATCGCGGCTAGGATTTTAATTTACGTAAAATAGCGGATCATTTCATAAAAAATTGTTTAATAGCGTTTTAGAAAAGGGAAATGCATGTTTTCAACAAGGTGTAAATTCTTATGGTAAGCATTAGTAAGTAACTAAAATGTTTTAATAGATATATAAAACTATTCTACTCTGTGTGTTTAACTTAAATTCGAAAAAGACACTCGAAAAGAAAAACAAAGTAGATACTAGTAAAAGAGAAAACATTAACGAGTGCACACACATGTCAAAGAAAATCTGAAGGCGAGCGTCGAAACTTTGATCAGAAATCTGCAACCAAAAATTATGAAGCTCAGCTTTTGTTATCTTTGCCGTCTTTTGACGCCGCCGTCGCGCCAGTGCATCAAAAACTCCCACCGCAAACTCTTTCGAATCCTCCATTCCTGCATCAAAAACTACCACCTTAATGAATTTTTACACAATAGTGTAATTAATTTAACATATTATAGCAAATTAATAATTATTTTTTATTGCGACAAAAATAATCATTTTTATCGTGTTATCAATTAGGAGTAATATAAAATTTACCAGTAATTATTTTGTGAAATGCTATCATAGAACTTATACTTACATTCGTGAAAACTCATACCATTGAGCAAGGCAAATGCATGTATCATACTGAAGATTTTAAAAAAATTTGCAAAACAAAAAGAAGGCTAAAAAGAAAAAGATAGTTATTTTGATTCTGTAATCAGAGTCGGAACCAAAATTTAAAATTTATGGGGTGCTGAAGTTAGTACTGAACCCATAGCTCAATTTAGTTACTATGTACCTATGCATTCACCAAAATCTTCTCTAGCAAGCCATCCCTCCTTAGCCAGAGCATTGAACCGAGCTTCAACTTTTTCCCATAGCACATTATCTTCAAATTCTCCACTACTTTTCTTGCTTATAAATCTCAATCCTCCAAGCGCGTGTGGAGCACTCGATTTATTCCTCGCTAGCTTCAATTTCGATTTCATCTCTTCACGTATCGATAAAATTGTCTGCTCATTATTATCATTAATCCGAGTACAAAAAACATGATCATCATCCACGTCGGAAGTCAGCGATCCCGTTGAAAATCGCCGGCGAATTTTGGAACCGGCACTGGATGTTTTAGAAACTTCTTCGTCGGCGACTGCAGCTTTGGTATTATTGTGCGATGAATTAGCCGGCATTACATTACACAGAACAATGGAATTATCATCCAGCTCTACCGTGATTTCAACTAATTCCTCGTCGTCGTCGTTGTTGATGTTGTTATTGTTGTTTCTGTGCAAATCGTTGAGGAAAATCGGTAACATAGCGGCGCCTTTAAAATTGCGAGAGTTTGACGTCGCCGGCGTTGAGTCCTCCGGCAAGTCAAAGTTCCGGCTGTAACTGGATCGCTTTGAGCTGCTTCCGAAAGAGGAAGAACTCAAAATTGACTTGAGCTGCTGCATTTTAGGAAACTACAGGTAACCTAACTGTAATCTGTAGTGAAGACTGTAAGTGCTAATTATATATGCCTGTTTCCTTAAACTGTAAATTTGTGCTTATCGGCCTCTCAATTCTGTGGAGAGAACTCTTAATTTGAAGGAATGTCTCCAACCCTTTTTAGCTGTAGAAGAAACCCCTAGTATGATTGAGGTATGCATGGTGTGTTTATAATAATGCGAGACATGAATACTGTAATATAAAATACTTCATTTATTTCAATTTATATGACGTAAAATAAAAGAAATAAATAAATAATTTTAAAACTTGTGATCTTAAATCTGTCATTACGTGCAGAGGCGGATCCAGGATTTAAGTATTATGGGTTCAACTTTTAAAGATTTTAGCATTGAACATATTATATTTTTAAAGTTATGGGTTCATATCTACTATATTTGTGACTTTAGTGAATTTTTACATATAAATTTTTACTCTGCATCAAAAGTTATGGGTTCAATTGAACTCGTAGATAATGCATTGCATCCGCCCCTGATTACGTGGCTATAAGTTTTTTGAACTTTATGGCATTAAACATGCATTCCATACAATTTGAATCATAAAATATTACCATTAAGGATAAAATAAGAAGTTTAAATTTAATTATCCTCAAATTTAAAAAGGGGTCATTCTTTTTAAAACAAACTAAATAGATAATAAAATCACATAAATCAAAATAAATGAAGTAAATCTCTGTTTTAAAAGGCAGAATTGGGACTCGCCCGGGACTCGTCCTGGGGCGGAGCACTCGTAAAACGCCCCGGGGTTGGGGCTTAGTTCCGTGAGACTTACGCCTCGACCGTCGAGGCTTACGTCCCGGGCACGCCCAACACCCAACGTACTGGGTTCGCCTAATAGAACTAACCTCAAATTACTTTGTAACTAACCTTGTAAATCCTCAAATTTTCTTAATAAATCGTTGACTATTCAAAATTACTTTTTCTTAACAATAAATCAATAAGTTCAGAGTATTTTATGTCATAATTTAAAAAAAAATTATTGCATGTTATCCACTAAGACTGCTGTGATAGTAAATTTTAAATAAATCTTTCATTTAAAAGTATTTATTTATTAACTTTTGTTATGTCTGTATTATATTAGTCCATAATTCTTTTTATAATTATTTTCCTAAATTATATTTTTCACGTTTACGAGATACAATACTTATTAATTTAATAGCTCAGTATTAGCTAGTAACTATTTATAAATAATTAGTTATCATGATATAGTATGCTGAATTATGTGCCACTTTATTAACTTGTTGAAACTTAAAAATAATTGATGCTATAGAATCATATTTAAATTGTGAATTATATTTTTGTTAAATTCTCTTTCAAATAGAAAGCATATTAAATAAAAGGAGTATTTTAAAAAATATATCAAATTATAATACCGAAATTCTTTCAATATTCATTACTCCCTAAGAAATACATGTAAGATTTCGCATCGAATACATTACTTTTGATGTTTGAGTTGTAACGACGTTGCAGCTAATTTGCATATAATGATGTATCTCATACTTTTTGTATTATTCATAGTTGAATTATAATTTATAAATAGTTTAAATAGATTATTTTATAATTTTGTGATTTTAATGTAATTTTATAATTATTTTTATTTTATACTATTTTAAATTCTTGAAATTACTAAAATTTAAAGATCCGTGGAACTTACGCCCCATGTCTCAGGGCTTACGCCTCGCCTCGTCAGAGGTAAAACGCCTCGCCTCACGCTCTCGCCTTTTAAAGCATTTGAAGTAAATAACTTGTTGTAATTGATTAAATACATTACTGGTGTAAAAATTCTCAGACACAAGATATATAGTCATATAGATGTAGATATAGACGTTGTACCATTAATATTTCCACGTGTCTGGAGTTTTAAAATCTTAAAATTAAAGATGCTAGCTAAATACTCCTTCATTAATTCCCAGGTTATAATTTGACCATATTAGTCGATTTTCAAGCTAAATTGAACTAGATGCACATTTTTTAAAATGAAAATTAAATTTTAAAAGAATTACAAATATTAAACGGAATTCAGTTCATTTGATCATAAGAAGCCAAAAGCGATAATAATTTGAGACAGAAGAAGTAAATAGGCAATGTTAGTAAAGATAAAAGAGGGTCTTCTATATATTCTGTCGGGAATAGCCAGGTTTTTTCCACCTTGTCCTCTTTGATTCCCAATCATTTGGAGTTATGGACAGAGATATACAAATATACAACCATAAAATAAACTACACATTCTTTTGGTTCCTAAAAGCTTTATATGTAGATAATTTAATATTGAAATTTAAAACCAAGATATCGAACACTAATCAACGTTCGTATCCGTGTCGACCACTTTGGTTTTCCCAATTAGATATTGCTACCTAATTTTGTTCCCAATATTGAAGATTTGTACCTTACCATACTGGTATTCATATTTATACACTTTAAGGGGTCGTTTGGTTTGAATACGGCTTATGTCGGGATAAGTTATGCTATCCTGGTATTTTTTTTATCCACTGTTTGATATGTTGTATTAAAAATGAAAATTGCATAATTTCTAAAAAGAAGGTATAAGTTATCTCGACATTAATTACCCCACCCTCAAGGTATAAGTTATCCCGGTACTAATTTTAATCCCGGATAACTTATACCAGGTTTGCTAACCAAACAAAGTATTAAAGTTGTCGCGCCCCTTTTTCTCGCGAAATCGGGTTTCGATATTTCTGGGACAACTCTTTTCTGAGAGGGTAGGGAATTAGAATTGAAAGAGTCGCCACCTAACGGATTATGGTGTGTTAGGGCACCTGGAGCAGATAACTCATATAACCAGTTTACATCACCAGAGATCGGGTAAGGCTCGAAATTACCTTGAGGGGAATGTGTTAGGCACCCCTCGAGGTCCACAACGGTGGGTCCCGGCCGAACTTAAATTAAGCGAATTAGTCTAAAAGGGGTGAGGACAATTTGGACAAATACAATATTATATTAAACAGGGGTACAGGGGTGGTCCTAAGTTTTTTAGCCTATAGGATCATTCCATGCAATGCTTTGTAACTCCCTCAAGTCGGAGTGTTACTCATAGCATTAGCGCACGGGCTATCATCTCCTTACTACCCAATTACTATCTTTAAGTTGTTACCTAAGCGTTCTAGTAGTTTCTAGATCGTTCCTTATGCGTGCACTACCCGTCCTTACCTATGGCCCTGGAGGTATTAGGACCTCTATTTGGGATAGTTCTAGACCAACCTATATTGCTTAAAAATGTGAAATCTAGGCGACAAACAAAAATACGTAGGACTTTCAAATAAAGAATAAGTATGGGCTCACATTAACCTCCACACATAAACAACAAAAGGCGCACAATTGAATCAGCAAACTTTTTAATTTTGAAATCCTATAGGCAGGATATCTACGTGATAAAACAGAGTATAAAGGCAGTTTACTAAGGCGAGCATTGAGACCTATTTGACTACTGATTTTATTCAGCATGGATCTGGGCATTTCAAGCAGTAGTATGTCACAGTTTTAAACCCAGAATCATTAATAAGTCCTACAGATATATTGCCTAAGTGATTGAATTCAGAATCGATTAACAGAGTCCTATAGGCGTGATTTCTACGAGCTTATTAATTACAGACCTATAGGCATGGTTTCTAAGTGTAACACTGATTTTAACTTATAAAGACAAGTTTTATTCCTTTTCAAATCCTATAGGCATGCTTTCTAATTGCTGAGTTAATTCAAACCTTATAGGCATGATTTCTAAATTTGAAGTTGATCTTTAGTCCTATAGGCATGATATCTATTGAGTTAAACCCTTATAGGCATGATTTCTAGGTTTGAATGGAGTTAAATCCTATAGGCATGATATCTCTTAGTTGCATTTGGACAGAAATTAAACAGATTGCCAGGAAGGATAATTGACTTAAACAAACAAGGTCCTATAGGCATGGTCACTAATGCACATTTAGTTGAAAACATGTGTAGGTCCTATGAACAGGATTTCTAATGTACAGAATTAAACGTAAAGTCCTATAAGCAGAGTTTCTAGCATGCAAATGTGCAACATAGAATCAAAATGATCATGAAAAGTCCTATAGGCAGGATCTCTAAACACAGTATAGTATTCGCATAATTCAATCAGTATAATTAAATCCTATAGGCAGGATTTCTATCCAGTTTTAACAAAAGATATAAAAGAACCCCAACTTTTACTAATTAACCCCAAATCTGTTATTACAGAGATTATTACAGCTCAGAATATCGAATGAATTACATAATGGTAACAATTACACTATAGGGAGCCTTCATAAGCCCAACTAAACCTGGGAACCAGGCCTTCCAACATAACAGCTTTGGGGCATAGCAGTGATTCGTCGACAACATGTTAAAACCTGGCTTCCAATGTGTCAAAGTTTCCAAAGAGCCTCAGAGATCCCAGACAATACTCACACCAGAACCACACATTCAGCAAAGAGTTCATAAAAGATTAGAAAGCCAACCCCCAGTGTGTCAGAGTTCAAAGGAGTTTCAAGGACCCTAGTCAGTGCTCACACTGGTGTGGTTGAGAACCTAAGGGACTAAGAGTAGGGCTTTTGAAAATCAGTACATGAAAAGGAATAAAGGGCAGGTTTTAAGAAGATAGTTGGATTTTAGAAGAAACAGGATGCAGAACATATAATTACAGGCAGAACTGTACCAAGGAAACACACAAAATTCATGCTTAAACACATAGTTTCAAATAGGTTGAAGTCTAGTTGAGCTAAGTATTAATAGTGGTCAAACAGTCATGGCTTAGTCACAGAAGCAATTAGGCAGAAATATTTGAATTGAACAGACAGGACATATGAGTTAAGCAACAAACATATTTGATTACATGCTTATAGTGTCTTGCAAAGTTCAGAACATGTATAAAACTAACAAACAGATTGAACCTTAAACCAACTTATGAGAGAATTCCTGTTATTCTAAATAACTTAGTCTTAAGTTAACGGTATTCTCAATTTGCCAGATAAAGGACAGAATCATGCTAGGAATTGAAACAGGCTAGTCGAACAAAACATAGAGAAGGAAATTGCAAAGGTTAGGGCATACCAGTTGAGAAAAAAAAAACAAGTAAAGGTGCGGTAACAATTAAATTCCAGAGTAATTCGGCCTTGGCTTTCAGCCGGCCAAACAATAGCCACTCAGTACAGAAATCAGAACAGGAGAGCAAGAGAGAGAGAGATTAAGCTTTTTAGTGAGAATTAGAGAGCACGAGATTTGTCTTAAGAGGGAGTGAGGAAGGGCTTTAAATAGTACTCAATGAGACAGACCAATAAGGTAATAAGTCAATCATACATAAACAAGGAATGAAAATAATTCCATAATCAATTTAAGTCGGCTTCAATCAATTAACAGATCATAATAGCGTAAAATCAAGCTAGTACTATTCAGGTTAAGGAAAGTATTATACAGAGCCAATCAAATAGTCAAGATGCCGGATTAAATAAAGTAGGGAGTGATGAGAACAGGTAAATCGCACCAAATAAGGAAATACCAGTACTGAAACCTTAGTAAAGATTTCAAGGTCTTAATTTTGGGGCAAATAAAGTTAGTCAATAATTAACGGCAAGAATCACAGAGACAGATAAATAGAACCATTAAAAGAAAAAATAATTACATATCGGAAAACCCTAAATTTTAATATAAGTAAAATAGGCATAAACTAGGGTAAGTAAAATCAATCAGAAATAAATAGAGAAAAACATTTTGGCGAAAATCTGTTAAAATCAAAACCCTAATTTTAGGGTAAGTAAAAGATTTAACCAAAAATATACAGGTTCGGGAGTGACAAGGTAAATAATAATATTAAAGCGAACCAGAATGAACCAAAATCTGGTTTGAACCAGAGATCCAAAACCCTAACTGAAAGATACGAAAAATATTCGTACTCACAGGTTTTGGGATGAACATAGACGGGAATAATTGAAATATGAGAGATTTTGAACCAGATTTGGTTCGAGTCTCTTGAGATACACTTGCCATTTGAGGAAAATAAGCTTAAGTAACATCAAAATCGGGTAGCAAGTAAAGAAGTAAAGCCAAATAAGGCAAGGAATCGAGAAATGATTCTATTTCTGGCCGGATTTGAAGGAAAAACGGTGACGGTGGGTTAGGGATTGAGAGGGTGAAGGGTGAGGAGATGAGAGGATTCAATGACGACGGGTGGGGTGAAGTGATAGGGTTTAGACGGGTTAGGTTAATTAAAAGGGGCTGAGGTGATGTGGACCGTTGATCTTAGAGATCAACGGTCTTGATTTAAGGGGTTTCCGGATCGGGTGGTTTAATTGGGTAGAGGTAATTGGGTATTGGGCTGGTGTATATAATTGGGCTAGGTCCAAAATTAATTAGAAAGGGGGCTAGATTTTAAATACCCAATTAAATCAGTAAAATAATTTATAAAAATAATTAATAAATAAGAAAAAATGTCATTTGTGCATGAAAATAATTTAAAATAATTATTTAACATTATAAAAGTATAAAAATTCATCTTCTGTATAGATAATATAATTATGCATACATATGAGCTATTATTGCAAAATGTGCAATTCTAGCCTTAAAAATATAAATGTAATTATAAAAAATGCAATTAAAATATTTAAGCACTATATGGGCATAAATGATGAATTTGGATGATTAAATCATCATAAAAATAATATGAGGGATAATTATTGGATATTTGTATAGATAAAAATGCAGGAATAAATTGATTTTAAGCCATTAAAATTATAGAAATACTTGTGCATATTTGTAAATGCATGTGCACTATTTTAAAAATATATATGCATATTTAAAAATATATGAGGGAAAAATTGGGTATCAACAAAAGTGATATTAAATATTTATACCAACACTATACCTTCTTATACCTCATACCAAACAACCCGTAATAGTTTAATATATCTCACATGATATCTCGAATATGCTATGTTGCTTTTTCTAGTTTTTTTCTTTCCGAATAATTGTGACATTTGATTAATTTGCATGCATATTAATTAATTCATTTAGCATAGATATCTCGTAATTCCGCCCGCTGAGAAAAGAAATTACACACAGTATTGTGTATGGGTAAAACTGAGGCTACTGAGTACCCCCATTTTCCGGTGAAGCAAACGAAGCAAGGACATGACTGAAAGGAGTAGGAATCGAGACCAGGAGCCTATCGCGTCAAGGCCCGAGCAAAACTGTGACGACCCAAAGGGTCATCACCTGTTTCCTCAGTCATTCTGTGCTTCCGAGGCCTTGAAAACCTCATTTTTACTTTCATCGATTTGCGTGCGCAGTCCGGGCACGTAGCCGGAAAGCTTTTATGTTGAAATATGTGAATTTTGATATTAATATGTTTAAGGTTGACTTCGGTCAATATTTTTGGTAAACGGACCCGACTCGAGATTGGACGGTCCCGGAAGGTCCGTAGAAAAATATGGGACTCAGACATGTGCCCGGAGTCGAATTTCGAGGTCTAGAGCTCGAGAAATGAATTTTTCTGTGAAATTGTTTTTCTGAAATTATTAAGGAAAATGGAAATGAAAATTGATTAAAAGACTGTGGTATCGGGCTCGTATTTTGGTTCCGACGCCCGGTACAAGTCTTAAATATGTGTTAAGTGCTTTCTGTAAAGTTTGGTCGAAATCAGACGTCGTTTGACGTGTTTCGGACCTAAATATCTAAAGTTTGAAGTTTATGAAGTTTGAAAGGAAAATGATGATTTTGAGGCTTGATCCAATGATTTTGAGGCTATTTTGGCGATTTGATCGCTCGAGTAAGTTCGTAAGATGTTATTGAGTTAGGGTGTGTGATTGGTTAGGATCCCCGAGGGCTCGGGAGTGTTTTCAGAGGTGTTCGGGGTGGTTTTGGACTTAGGATGATATCAGATTTTCTGTAATTTTTACACAGGGATTTCCTTCTTCGCGATCGCGCTCTTCCCCACGCGATCGCATAGCACTGAGTCGTCTTCCTTCGCGATCGCGTCTTGAACCACGCGATCGCGTAAGCCAAATCCTTGGACCCCCAGTAGTTCTTCTACGCGATCGCGTAACCCTCCACGCGATCGCGATGACCAGTCAGTGGTACCCTTCGCGATCGCATCCCTATTTCCGCGATCGCGTAGGGCAATTTTGCCCAGCGAATTTTTAAGTTAAAAACAGAACAGTAGCACGGGATTTTTCATAAAAACACACGAAACCCTTTCTTCTCCAAGCACTTAGGCGTCCATTGAAGCTCCCTTTCATCAAAACTTCTTGGGTAAGCATTGTTCAACTTGTTTCCTTCAATTTCCTTCATTAATTAGTGAATTCCTAGCCCTAAAAACATGAAATCAAGGTAGAAATTATGGGTTTTGGGTAGAGTTAGGGTTTTGAGAATTTTGGGTGATTCAACCTCAATTTAGGGTCGAATCTTAAAACAAATTATATATTTGCACTCGTGGGTTTATGGGTGATCGGGTTTTGGTCCGAGCCTAGAGTTTGGACCATGTGGGCCCGGTGTCTAATTTTGGTATTTTTGGAATAATGCTAGAAAATTCATATCTAGGCTATGAGAAATTGCCATTGAGTCTTTATTGATATTGTTGAATTAATTATGCCTAGATATCACTGTATTGGAAGTGGAATCACGAGGTAAAGCGATAGTTGAGGATTAAGTGGATTTCAAGGCTTTGAGGTAAGTGTTTGGTTTAACCCTAGCTTGAGGGAATAGGAGTTGAGTCTTGTTGCTAATTGCTATGTGATCGAGTACGATGTATAGGCATGGTGACGAGTATCTATACATTGGTGTCTAGCATGACCGTGAGTCCTTATAATGTGATTATCATGATTTGGTTGTGAACTCCGTGTTTATTGGAGGATTTCTATATGTTGTGAATAGCATGTGAACGGTAATATGATCATTTGATTTTCCTGGGAGCATAGGCTCGAATTGTGGTACGAATATTGAAATCATACGAAATGACTTGATTCTTCGGAGCGTTGGCTCAAAATAGTAGAGTGAATTATAAGATAAGAAAAGTAAGAAAGAGAAAGCGTTGTTGGTTATTCCCTTTTGCCGGGATGTTTGTCAAATATTTATTTATTTTTATGCCCCTTAATTGTGACTGTTGTTTGGGGAGTCGGACTGTTAAATGATACTGAGGATCGGGTTGCGCGCCGCAACAATGATATTGAGGATCGGGTTGCGCGCCGCAACAATGATACATGATAAATGATATTGAGGATCGGGTTGCGCGCCGCAACAATGATACATGATAAATGATATGGGTCGGGTTGCACGCCGCAATAGTGGTATTTGTGGAGCGGGTTGCACGCCGCAACAATAGTAATTATGGAGCGGGTTGCACGCCGCAACAGTTATTGAGGCTATGTGTTTGTATTTGAGTATTGATTCTTTGTTCATTGTGAACCTAAGCTGTTTTAGTTGTTACTCTGGATTGCTGTTAATATTGTATCTCCCCTTAGCATGTCTCCCTCCTCTTGTTGTTAATTACTTGACATTCGATTCCCGCTGTATATTTATAACTGCACAGGTTTATGTGATGTCCAGTCTAGCCTTGTCACTACTTCGCCGGGGTTAGGCTAGACACTTACCAGCACATGGGGTCGGTTGTGCTGATGCTACACTTCTGTGCATTTTTGCACAGGTCCAGGTTTTGAGGAACAGCAGCAGCAGTAGTTCGGAAGCAGGCGATTCATATTCACGAGACTGAGGTAGCCTTGCAGGCGTCCGCAGGCCCGGCGTCTCTTCTCATTGTTTTCTTTTAGACTGTTACCTCATTATTTTCGAGACAGACAGCTGTTATATTTCTTTCAGATCTTTGTATTTAGTTTATTCTTAGTGGTTCGTGAGTAATGTGACACCAAATCTTGGGTAGAGGTTGTTTTTGACTATTCCGCGTTTTAAATTCATCATTTTAAGACAGACTTCCGCTATTGTTCTTATTAGACTTTATGTTCTATATTGATGTTATAAACTGTTAAAGATAATTGCCAGTGATGGAAAGGTAATTAAGTTGGCTTGCCTAGCTACCCCGAGTAGGCGCCATCACGACTCTGATGGTGGAAAATCTGGGTCGTGACAAAAATACCTGAGCTCGGAACCATCGAGACCCTTCCCTACGGGTTCGGTTCGAGTTCAACGACCTCGGAGAGCATTACCAAACTGCCACGCATGATTAACGAAGGGTCGTGATATCCGTGTCCGACCGGATATCACGGCATGAATCTCGGCCCGTATCGGCGGTGGATCAACGATTAGCGAAAAGGAAGATATTTACCTTTCTTAGAATTGTACTTAGGGTAAAACTCCCCTACTATATAAAAGGGAAGCTGATTATTCATTAGGCACACTGTAACACGCATATCAAGGTAATATACATTTGTTTTCTCTTCTCCTAAAAGGTTATTCAAAATTCTTGATTTTATTCATAGCTCTTTATAAGTGTTTGGCTACGAATCGAAGGCAAGTTACCTGCTAAGCTTATAGCCGATCTCGGATCCACCGCTGCTACTGGTTTGACTGTTTATTCTGTCTTTAATTTGGTTATCTAACGTTATTAATCATTTGTATTGAATTAGTCTACATATCCTTAAAACCGCGTATAAATTCAAGTGTTATCCATTTTTAAGGGTAAACAGTTTGGCGCCCACCGTGGGGCTAAGGATAATAGTGGTAATTTCATACAAATTTCTATAACGCATTCTGTTTTATGCTTGTTCTTTGAGATTTAAGTTCATGTCAATTTAAGAATGTCAAACTCTCAATCTGTTCACTTGAACGTTGATGCTGAGTCTGGCCACCATGGCGAAAACAACAATATAGTACCTAGCGATGAGGTGCCCTCTATCGACCCCAACGGAGTCCCAGTTGCAGACCCAATCGATACCAACTCATATGTGGCCATCGATGCAAACCCGTCGATCGACCCTGAGAACAGCGTTCGTGGAGGAGCCCGATCAACAACTCGGGGTACGCACGACGGTGAAGGCGACGGGATCAATCTGCGAGTGATCTTCAAAATGTTACAAGCTCAACAGGCGGTGATAGCCCAGATGCAGAAACAAATCCGCACCCCCAGCATAGTTGAGCCTGAACCATCCCGGGAAAACACCCAAAGGAATGAACAAGCCACGAAAAGGCCGGGTGAAGTTGAGCTCGGGCCAACCCCAAAATAATAAAGATGCTTGAGGAACTGACAAAGCGGGTGAAATCACGGGAGAAGAAGATTGAAGCCAAGGACAAAAAAGTGGAGACCTATAACTCCAGAGATGATCAAATCCAGGAGCACCCCTAATATTGAAAGGCTTGAATTCCAAGAAATTTGTCCAAAAGCCTTTTCCCCGGAGCGCGACACCGAAACCAATCCCGAAAAAGTTCTGTATGCCAGAAATTCTGAAGTATAACAGAACCACGGATCCAAATGAGCATGTGACCTCTTACACGTTACCATCTAGGGTAATGACTTAGAAGATGATGAAATCGAGCTGGTTTTGCTGAAAACGTTCGGAGAAACCCTGTCAAAAGGAACAATGATATGGTATCACAACTTTCCCCCTAATTCTATTGATCTGTTTGCTATGCTTGCAGATGTCTTTGTAAAAGCGTACGCCGGGGCCATCAAGGTCGAGACCAGAAAATCGAACCTTTAAAAAGTAAAACAAAGAGATAACAAAATGCTTAGGGAATTCGTGTCGAGGTTTCAAATGGAACGAATGGACCTGCATCCGGTTGCGAACGATTGGGCCGTTTAGGTATTCACTCAAGGACTCAATCCCCAAAGCTCATTGGCTTCACAACAGCTGAAATAGAATTTGATTGAACTAACCTGGGCCGATGTCCATAACATGTACCAATCAAAAATCAGAGTCGAGGACGATCAGCTCGGGGCCCCCTCCGGGTCCGTTTATCCCATCAGAACTAATGACAGGTCTAAGAGGGTCGTTGATCATGACTCAAGACCAAACAAAGATCGGAATCAACCGTATAGCGGAGATCGAATGGGTAGCAGATCCGGGCGTAACCCTGCGAGAAATTAAATAAAGGAACAATCGAGGCCATAATAGCTGGGGACTCATGAACAAAAATGGTTTCTACAGGCCACTCGAGGCCAAGGAGGCACTGATATTATCGAAATATAACTTCAATGTCGATGCTGCCAGCATCATATCTGCCATTGGGCGTATCAAAGATACCAAATGGCCCCGGCCATTGCAGTCCAACCTCACCCAAAGAGACCCTAAGCTGGTGTATATGTATCATGGCAATCATGGCCACGGGATCGAGGACTGCATACAACTAAGATAAGAAGTGGCCCGACTATTCAATAACGGGCACCTCCGGGAATTTTTGAGTGATCGATCCAAAAGTCACTTCAGGAATAGGGACTCCAATAAACAGACCAATCAAGAGGAACCTCAGCACGTCATTAACAAGCTCATTGGTGGAATCGACATCCCCTAGGTACCAATACTGAAGCTCACTAAGGTGTCCATCACAAGGGAAAAATGTACCCGAGATTATGTCCCGTAAGGGGCCGTTTTTTTCAATGATGAGGACGCTGAAGGCATTGTGCAGTCGCATAATGATGCACTGGTAATTGTCACACCTCCTTTTTTACTTACTACACCCTGGAAGGGTATAATAAAGGGAGTTATTTCCAATTTGAAGTGACAATCGGAACGGGATTTATTATTAACATTCAGAGTCGCCACTTGGGAGATTAATGGTGTCCCAAGTCACCGGTTGAATCCCGATCCGAGGAAATTATGACTCTGTTAACAGTCCGCGAACTAGAACTCCGAGTAAGGAATTCTGTTAACCCTGGGAGAAGGTATTAGGCATTCCCGGGTTCCGTGGTTCTAGCACGGTCGCTCTACTGTTGTATTTGCTTTTACCTGATTTTAAAACATGTTCTAACCTACGTGCCCTTTATTAATAAACCGCTTTTATTTATATTTTTTCATTTTTAAAAGAATTGCAACGTCGTGAAAATGCGTCTTGAACCACGTCGCACCAGTGCACCCGTGGTTGTCAACACATTTCGAGTCCGTTGAGATTTGGATTTGGGTCACATAAATGTGCACCCGTATTTAGGAAGGTAAATTTATTTAAAATACGCGCCTAAAGTAGCTAGCGTGTTATTATCTTTGGGGAAGGCCGTGAAATTCGTTAAACGGCACGTCCCGAGATCTAAAATATTTTATGTAAGTATTTAAAGAGGGCCATGCAATTCACGTATTCTTGTTTGGCGCGGCGCGCCTCATTTTTATTTGAGGCCTTTCTAAAAGAGGCTACGGTTCTCTATTAAGGGATTGTCTCTAAAGGGCTTTAATTAACGGGCCCAAAGCTTATATCTAAACTAAGTCTATGATTTGAAAGAACAAGAGTCCTTAATATATTTGCTTCAAATCTGGCCCAGTAGAAGAAAGGCCAAAACTACCATTTCAGGGTCGGCTATTTAGCCTTGGGCCTCAACGCAGGCCTAATATAAGAAATAACTGGGCCAGGTATCCTACACATTAGAATTTAACTCCAGATTTGTTCAGTTCACCAACATCAACTCAATTCTGATAATTTATAATCAGATCGGGCTAAACTAATGAGACCTTACAAACAATTAGCAAAATCCAATGGTTAGACTAGCGTAGTTAAAGCTCACTGAGAAATAAACACGAAACCTACTGTATTGGCATGCTGTTTTTGAAAGGCAAAACGCTGGGTTAAAACCGACGTAGAGAATCATTTTAGTCTATGCTTAACCAATGTTCCATTTAACACACTAATAAGACTGGACCTTGACTGCACAAATACAATTCACAGTCTGATAAAAATGCTCAAGTTATTCAAATCTCAACTACTGCTACTACGTATCTAACATGTGTTTAGGAGATTAAACGTCCATACAATCCAGTGCAGTCCATGAAGTCCTAATTAATACATTTCAAACATTGCTTAAATATATCAAATAAACCAAAAGGCTGAGCTAGACAACAACGAGCAAGTAGTTCTTTATTATTTGACTTCAAATGTATTCATACATGCCGATATGATTCCAGTATCTCTTGAGTCTGAGAATATACCTGGAATTGGAACAGAAATGAAGAAGAGGTAAGTCCGCTAAGCAGTAGCTAACAGCAGCAAAGGCAGTTCCAACAGCAGAATCAACAACCAGCAAATAGGTTTGGACTAATTTGACCCAGAAATGAGAGTAAGTGAACAACAACTACTGAAACATGCTAAAACAGGCTTAAACGAATCCAAACACCCTTCGAAGTTGACCCAGGAGCTTCAGAAACAAGTCAGCAATCAACCCTAAGCTAGAGGATGCACTTCAATCACCAAATCTCGAACTTAGCTTGAAATTCAATAGAACAGTACCCCTTTTTTTGAGTTTTCTGTTATGCTTTTCTATATTATTTTTTTTTTAGTTTTTTTTTGAATTTTCTGTTTCAGATCTGGAAAATTGAGAGAGTACTTTTGGGGGGGAACTTTTAGGCTGAAAAACCTTTTCTCTCAAGGCAAATGAATGCCTATTTATAGGTGAACTTAAGGTCCAATTTCAGATTTTCCTTTTACCCCTTAGTCCCTATTCTAATTTCAGTGTTTACCCTTTATTTTCTGACTTGTTACACAAGCAACTACCTTAAGTTTATTAGAACCTATACTATAGTCCATCCTAGAAGGTTCTATACTTATTACAATCCCTATTCTATCCTTACCCCCCTTCAAAAATTACCAAATCTGATAAAAGTACCCTTTTCCCATGCCTAAACTACCCTTTGAACCTCCTGAAATTACTATCATAGTCCCAAATGACTTTAGTCCTCTTTCTACCCTAATTGAATCCATCTGCTATGGCCAAATTCATCTAATTAACAACTAATTGAACCGGGCATTATACTGAAGTATTGTTAACGGCAATCACTGATTAACCAAAAGAAGTACTAAAACATATTAAACTCGTCAATCAGACTCAATTGTTCCAAGCGGGTTTTAACCTATTCATCATCATCAATTTCTGCCTCAGCAATGATTCGGAGGGACGGGATCTCAACCTCTGCGGGTATTACGGCCTCAGTTCCATATACCAATGAGTAAGGGGTCGAATATATTGAGGTGCGGACGGTAGTGCGATAACCTAGCAGAGCAAAAGGCAACTTTTCATGCCATTGCCTGGACCCCTCTACCATCTTCCGAAGTATTTTCTTGATGTTCTTGTTAGCTGCTTCGACTGCTCCATTTGCCTTAGGACGATATGGAGTGGAGTTGCGGTGCATGATCTTAAACTGCTGACATGTCTCGGCCATCAAATGACTATTGAGATTTGCACCATTATCTGTGATGATTACCTTTGGGACCCCAAACCGGCATATGATATTTGAATGCACGAAATCGACAACTGCCTTCTTAGTCACAGATTTGAAGGTTTTTGCCTCCACCCATTTAGTGAAATAATCAATAGCTACCAAAATGAATCTATGGAGAGAGATTGCAAAGGAGGCACTGATATTATCGAAAATATAACTTCAATGTCGATGCTGCCAGCATCATATCTGCCATTGGGCGTATCAAAGATACCAAATGGCCCCGGCCATTGCAGTCCAACCTCACCCAAAGAGACCCTAAGCTGGTGTATATGTATCATGGCAATCATGGCCACGGGATCGAGGACTGCATACAACTAAGATAAAAGAAGTGGCCCGACTATTCAATAACGGCCACCTCCGGGAATTTTTGAGTGATCGATCCAAAAAGTCACTTCAGGAATAGGGACTCCAATAAACAGACCAATCAAGAGGAACCTCAGCACGTCATTAACAAGCTCATTGGTGGAATCGACATCCCCTAGGTACCAATACTGAAGCTCACTAAGGTGTCCATCACAAGGGAAAAATGTACCCGAGATTATGTCCCGTAAGGGGCCGTTTTTTTCAATGATGAGGACGCTGAAGGCATTGTGCAGTCGCATAATGATGCACTGGTAATTGTCACACCTCCTTTTTTACTTACTACACCCTGGAAGGGTATAATAAAGGGAGTTATTTCCAATTTGAAGTGACAATCGGAACGGATTTATTATTAACATTCAGAGTCGCCACTTAGGAGAGTAATGGTGTCCAAGTCACCGGTTGAATCCGACTCGAGGAAATTATGACTCTGTTAACAGTCCGCGAACTAGAACTCCGAGTAAGGAATTCTGTAACCCGGGAGAAGGTATTAGGCATTCCGGGTTCCGTGGTTCTAGCACGGTCGCTCTACTGTTGTATTTGCTTTTACCTGATTTTAAAACATGTTCTAACCTACGTGCCCTTTATTAATAAACCCGCTTTTATTTATATTTTTCATTTTTAAAAAGAATTGCAACGTCGTGAAAATGCGTCTTGAACCACGTCGCACCAGTGCACCCGTGGTTGTCAACACATTTCGAGTCCGTTGAGATTTGGATTGGGTCACATAAAGTGCACCCGTATTTAGGAAGGTAAATTTATTAAATACGCGCCTAAAAGTAGCTAGCGTGTTAATTAATCTTTGGGGAAGGCCGTGAAATTCGTTAAACGGCACGTCCCGAGATCTAAAAATATTTTATGTAAGTATTTAAAGAGGGCCATGCAATTCACGTATTCTTGTTTGGCGCGGGCGCCTCATTTTATTTGAGGCCTTTCTAAAAGAGGCTACGGTTCTCTATTAAGGGATTGTCTCTAAAGGGCTTTAATTAACGGGCCCAAAGCTTATATCTAAACTAAGTCTACGATTTGAAAGAACAAGAGTCCTTAATATATTGCTTCAAATCTGGCCCAGTAGAAGAAAGGCCAAAACTACCATTTCAGGGTCGGCTATTTAGCCTTGGCCCTCAACGCAGGCCTAATAAAGAAATAACTGGGCCAGGTATCCTACACATTAGAATTTAACTCCAGATTTGTTCAGTTCACCAACATCAACTCAATTCTGATAATTTGTAATCAGATCGGGCTAACTAATGAGACCTTACAAACAATTAGCAAAATCCAATGGTTAGACTAGCGTAGTTAAAGCTCACTGAGAAATAAACACACGAAACCTACTGTATTGGCATCTGTTTTTTTGAAAGGCAAAACGCTGGTTAAAACACCGACGTAGAGAATCATTTTAGTCTATGCTAACCAATGTTCCATTTAACACACTAATAAGACTGGACCTTGACTGCACAAATACAATTCACAGTCTGATAAAAATGCTCAAGTTATTCAAATCTCAACTACTGCTACTACGTATCTAACATGTGTTTAGGAGATTAAACATCCATACAATCCAGTGCAGTCCATGAAGTCCTAATTAATACATTTCAAACATTGCTTAAATATATCAAATAAACCAAAAGGCTGAGCTAGACAACAACGAGCAAGTAGTTCTTCATTATTCGACTTCAAATGTATTCATACATGCCGATATGATTCCAATATCTCTTGAGTCTGAGAATATACCTGGAATTGGAACAGAAATGAAGAAGAGGTAATCAGCTAAGCAGTAGCTAACAGCAGCAAAAGGCAGTTCAACAGCAGAATCAACAACCAGCAAATAGGTTTGGACTAATTTGACCCAGAAAATGAGAGTAAGTGAACAACAACTACTGAAACATGCTAAAACAGGCTTAAACGAATCCAAACACCCTTCGAAATTGACCCAGGAGCTTCAGAAACAAGTCAGCAATCAACCCTAAGCTAAGAGGATGCACTTCAATCACCAAATCTCGAACTTAGCTTGAAATTCAATAGAACAGTACCCCTTTTTTTGAGTTTTCTGTTATGCTTTTCTATATTATTTTTTTTAGTTTTTTTTTTTTTTGAATTTTTTGTTTCTGATCTGGAAAATTGAGAGAGTACTTTGGGGGGGGGGGAAGCTTTTAGGCTGAAAAACCTCTTTTCTCAAGGCAAATGAATGCCTATTTATAGGTGAACTTAAGGTCCAATTTCAGATTTTCCTTTTACCCCTTAGTCCCTATTCTAATTTCAGTGTTTACCCTTTATTTCTGACTTGTTACCACAAGCAACTACCTTAAGTTTATTAGAAACCTACACTATAGTCCATCCTAGAAGGTTCTATACTTATTACAATCCCTATTCTATCCTTACCCCCCTTCAAAAATTACCAAATCTGATAAAAGTACCCTTTTCCATGCCTAAACTACCTTTGAACCTCCTGAAATTACTATCATAGTCCCAAATGACTTTAGTCCTCTTTCTACCCTAATTGAATCCATCTGCTATGGCCAAATTCATCTAATTAACAACTAATTGAACCGGGCATTATACTGAAGTATTGTGAACAACAATCACTGATTAACCAAAAGAAGTACTAAAACATATTAAACTGAAACAAACAATACACACAAGATTGATTGAAACTGATCAAAAAGAAAATAGGCAATTAAGCAAATTATTGGATTATCAAATCAACAACGACTGTTAACTACACTAAACAGAGGCAGAAATGCTAATCCCTATGTCAAAACTACACTAAATTCGACTGAACATGTCGAGTGACTCCAATAAAATTAAACTAAGTCATAAACATGCATTCCCTAATCAAAATAAACACAGGGTCGAACTGACAGTCAATCAAAATGGAGATCACAAAACAGAATTAAACCAGATAAAGGATCAAAACGAAACAAAACATTTGACATGGAACACTAATCAGGTGAGGAGAACTAAGCTATACAATTAACATGGGGAGAATTAGACAAAAACAATTATCCGATTTCAGAACCAGTAATTACAAAACCTAATCTAAAACCTAACACACTAATTTAGAAACTAATCTAATCTTAACAGCACAGAAAATCAAACACAAAAGGGAAGAGGACTCATCTGTACAACTACTAAAGTCGCATAGCTCTTCAGATTCAAAAAGAATGCTAATGATGACAAATTCCTCATGAGGGAAGTGAAGAGGTCACGTGGTATCAATTTGGTGGG
Organism: Nicotiana attenuata; assembly: GCF_001879085.1. Lineage (NCBI taxonomy): Eukaryota > Viridiplantae > Streptophyta > Magnoliopsida > Solanales > Solanaceae > Nicotiana > Nicotiana attenuata. Next base: position 75,279 of record NW_017674097.1, on the reverse strand, counting down.
TTTTGGAGAATTTAGGGTTTTGGCCGGATTTTGATCGGATATTTGAGCAATTCCGCCATGTTCGAGACAACTGGCTATGGGGGTTGGGTAGAGAGGAAGTTAAGGCAGTTCTGTGGTGTGAGTTTGGGACCATTTGGTGTAACCGGTGACTTGGCCGGAAAACTTTAAAGGGATATTCGACGAGTTCCAGTAAGATTTGAAAGCAAAGGACAGTGGATTCAGGTAAAGGAGGAGAAGGGGAATCTGGGGTGTAT
>NW_017674097.1:62579-75000 GCF_001879085.1 Nicotiana attenuata | reverse complement strand
ATTAATCTATTCCATTGATGCTGCTCAAATCGTCCAATAAACATCCATATCCCCAGGCAACAAGGCCAGACGGAATGCCACATTGTATGCCCAATCGAGGGCGGAAATGAATCAAATGCCAGTATCTGAACATTAGATACATTTGCCAAACGAACTGATGCAATTCTCGTCCATGGTAAGCCAATAATACCACTGTCGAGCATTCTTACTTGAGCCAATATTATCCACTACATATGAGTCCGACAAACTCCCGCATGTACCTCAGCAATAGATCTGTAGCCGATCTAGCGCATCAAATAGCATTACTCAATAACCCCAGATCTGGTTCTCTGATACAACACTCCTCTTACTCGCAAAAAACCCGGGCTTGCCCAAGCGTTGCGAATTTGCTCCTCTTTTGATCCCTTGTAGCCTGATGTCGGTATCACTCCCATCGTAGCAACGATACTCTTTCTTATGTCATGGGAAACCTCATGGGCTGTCACCAATCAGAAATTCTTCCTCACCATGTTACATTAGGATGGCTGAATCTCGAACCTGAATATTGTAATGGAACGTTGTCCGGAGATGCAACATGATCCAATGCCAAAGCGTCAGAACTATGTGCCATCCTTGAAATGTGTTTGAAATCTATTGAACTGAAAACCGTGACAAAGTTCATTCAGAGCACTGCAAGTATGGTATGAGCCTTCAAGTCCGTGTTCCCACCTCTCCCTGAACTGTGTACAAGGAAGATCCGAATCACCCATGACCAACAGATTCTTGAACACCCATGTCTATAGCCAGTCTCAGCCCAGGATACAGGCTTCGTAACTAGCCATGTTGTTGGTTGCAATTAGGATAAACGGAAGTGGCGGGTTAGGGGGGGGTGGGGAGCACGAGGGGTGTGGGGTGGGGGGGTCGGGGTTGGAGCAGTTGGTACAAAGGATAATGAATGGGAATTTAGGTTAGTGTTCCGAATCTTCGAGAAGCATCAGTACTGCTCCTACTCCGACACCCTGGCCATGGCAGCGTCCATCAAAGAACAGTTTCCCATCCAGGCTTCTCGACTATCCTAATTTCTTAAATGCGATTACCTCCTCGCGGGAAGTATGTTTCGAAGGCTCATATTCGTTCGATCAAGATTCTCAAGCCAGGATGATCAGCCAGCCTGTGGCTGTTCATAGCGGTCCCGGTCACTAGACAAGATCAAATCCGTAAGCAGGATTATGCCATTTAGCCAGCCTCCCCGTGGGCCGATGGCTTTTTGAAAAATATACTGAATGGAGCGTCCAACCGAGAGATGAGGTAGGTAGTGTATGCTGACAGTAATGTTTTGACTTTGCGCTACCCATTATAGTAGAGCACAACTAGCTAACCATAATCGTCGATTTGATTAGTGGTGAATGTTTACATTTTTAATCACAATCACCCTGATGTGAGAAACTATCTATGACTTGCAGATAGGGTTGAGTAGGTATATATCAGCCTAACCTCTATTAAACTCCACCTTAAGATGTAGTTTGCATGCCCCAGTATCACATAATCCGCAAACGTAATTGTCTAACACAGTCAGTAAAGGATTCAGGGCCTTCCGGCTCTTGGCGGACCCAACACTGGTGGGCTAGACCAGTATACTTTCTTGATCTTACTAGTAAACATAGACTGGTCTCATGACATCGTAAACCGTAAACATAAACTGAACCGAGAACAGCATACTTCAATAGTAGACAAACTGAAAATTGGGTTCACAGATAGTTGTAGCTGGGCAGAATAGGAACCACTTGATGGTTCTAATAACTCTGCCAAGTAAACTCATCACATCTTTTTTCCTGTTCCAGGTGGATTAGTACACCTCTGTGATAGCTTATGAACTATTGACTGAGTGCTAATGCAAATAACCAGCGGCCGACTAACTATACGGAGCGAATTTGGGGTTGATCGGAGCATCGCCGCCGGCGGCGGCGATTTCCGGCCGGCGGCGGATGGCGGAGGACGGCGGCGACACGGTGGGGCGGTGGTGGTAGGGGTGATGTACGAGGAAGACCAGTTTGGTCTCTGATCTATAACATGTTTTATTACACTTATATTGAGAAGGCTTGGGTGATCCTGGACCGTCGGATCATGGGAAATGGACGGATAGGATTGATTGACGCCAAACGGCGTCGTTTTGCAAAAAGGGGGGGGGGGGGGAACTGGACCGGATGGGGGTATTGGGCCTGGGGTTTGGTATGTGGATTGGGGAATTTTCTTTTGGGCCAGAATAATTAGCCCAATTCGGGCATAAGACCACCTTCTCCTTTTAAAATCCTCTTTATTCAATTTATTTTCATTTTGTATTTTCTTTTATTTATTTTGCTTTTGTATTTTTTTGTATTTTTGTATTTATTTATTTTTCTGATTTTATTAAATGCTAAAACAAAGCGAAGACCTAATTACACTATTTAACTCCTAAAATTATTATTTAAAACTCTATTTAAAGATAAATGCAATAATTAGCAATGCAAAGAAACTATTTTCTTGCAACTTTCTAAAAACTGAATAATACCTAATTAATACTAAAATTGTGGAATTAAATCCCTAAATGCCAATGCATATTTTTTGTATTTTCATATAAAATGCAACCAATTAACGCAAAGATTTAACAAAAATTCAGAAAAATTGTAAAATAATTAAGAAATCAATTATTTGAAACTTTTGGAATAATTTGCTTAGGGCAAAAATCACGTGCTCACAGTAATATCTGTACTCATAAATAAATCTCGAGTTAAGCGTGTGTTAATTGATCCAGGCAGCTCGACCAATATCATCAGATCGAGGGTCGTAGAGCAGCTGGGTCTACAAGACCAAAGAATGCCTACAGTTTGGGTTTTAAACGGATTCAACATGGCATGCGAAAATACTAAAGGGGAGATAACCCTACCGGTAAACACCGCCGAGCCTATTCAAGAAACAAAGTTCTATGTGATCGAAGGGGATTTGAGATATAATGCTCTATTCGGAAGGCCATGGATTCATAATATGAGGGCAATACCCTCGACACTACACCAGGCACTGAAGTTTCCCGCAACGGGAGGGATCAAGACAGTTTACGGAGAGCAGCCGGCAGTAAAAGAAATGTTCGCGGTCGATGAGGTGATCCCGATGTCCGCAATCTCAGCATCAAAGAACACAGAGCCAGTTGGAAGGAAGAAACTAAATAGCAATCACCGACACTGGCCCCGATCGAACCGGAGAAGCAAGAAGCAAACGAGGATGAGACATTTAAAATATTTGAAAAATTTGAGCAGAGGACCATTTGAAACATTTGCAGGAAACCTTTGACATAGCGAAGAAATACAATATGAAGCTTAACCTAGAGAAATGCGCATTCGGGGTCGGATTCGGGAAATTCCTTGGATTCATGGTGTCCAACCGAGGATTGAGATCAATCCCGATAAAATCAAAGCTATAGAAGACATCACCGTGGTGGACAATGTCAAGGCCGTTCAGAGGCTAACCGGGCGCATAGCCGCCCTGGGCCATTTCATATTGAGGTCTTCCGATAAGAGCCATCAGTTCTTCTCACTATTGAAGAAGAAGAATAACTTTTCTTGGACCCTGGAATGCCAACAAACTTTGGAAAAACTCAAACGGTACCTTTTGACTCCACCCTTGCTCCATACTCTGAAGGCGGATGAGCAGCTGTACCTGTACTTGGCAGTATCCGAGGCAGCGGTAAGTTGAGTCCTAGTCCGGGAAGAGGAAGGTACGCAATTTCCTATCTATTATGTTAGTAGAACTCTAGGCGAGGCCGAAACATGGTATCCTCACCTGGAAAATTGACGCTCGCTCTGCTAAGCGCCTCCAGAAAGTTAAAGTTGTATTTTCAATGTCACTTCATATGTGTCGTAACTTCTTACCCACTAAGGAAGATAATGCACGAACCCGATCTTTCGGGCCGGTTGGCCAAAAGAGCCGCAGAAATTAGGGGGTACAATATCGAATATCGACCCCAGACTGCCATCAAATCACAAATTTTGGCAAACTTCGTGGCCGATTTTATGCTGGCCTTAATACCCGAAATTGAAAAGGAATTATTGCCAACCTCGGGGACTTCCTCGGGAATCTAGACCCTCTTCATGGACGGTGCCTCAAATGCAAAGAGGTCCGGACTCGACATCATGTTGAAGCCGCCTATGGGTAACGTAGTTAGGTGATCTATTAGAACTGTGAAATTGACTAAGAATGAGGCCGAGTTTGAGGCCATAATTGCAGGTCTCGAATTGGCTAAAAGCCTAGGGGCCGAGGTGATCGAAGCTAAGTGTGATTCCCTCACTGTGGTAACTCAAGTCAATGGGACGTTCGAAGTAAAAGAGGAACAAACACGAAGGTATCTGGACAAATTACAGGTAATGCTGCATTAATTCAAGGAATGGACCCTACAACACGTAACCTGAGATCAAAATAGCGAGGCTGATGCTCTGGGTAACTTGGGGTCATCGGTTGATGACGATAAATTCAGCTCAGTAACGGTCGTACAACTCATGAAATTCCGTAATGGAAGAAGACCTTGCAAAAATAAACTCAACAAGTTTAACTTGGTATTAGAGAAACAAGTATATAGACTACTTGAAGACTAAGAAGTTGTCCTCAGATCCTAAAGAATCGAGAGCTCTACGGACAAAGGCAGCCAGGTTTAGCCTGTCCGAAGATACTCTGTTTAGAAGTATGTTCGATGACCCGCTCGCCTTATGCTTGGGGATAGGAGATACCGAATATGTTTTGAGGGAAGTTCACAAAGGCACCTGCAGAATTCGAGGGGGGGTGGGTGGGGTGGGGAATCTTTGGTTCGTAAGATAATTAGGGCTGGCTATTACTGGATCTGCATGGAGAAAGATGCAAAGGAATTTGTACGAAGATACGATGCCTGTCAGAGGCATGCACCTATGATCCATCAACCCGGAGAGCTGCTACATTCGGTCTTGTCACCTTGGCCATTCATGAAGTGGGGAATGGAAATTGTCGGTCCCTTCCATGGGTACCTGGTAAGGCTCAATTCATACTGTTTATGATCGATTAATTTTTCTAAGTGGGTCGAAGCTCAAGCGTTCGATAAGGTCTGTGAAAAAAGTCATTGACTTCATTTGGGGCCATATAATATGCCGGTTCGGGATACTGATTGAGATAGTGTCTGATAACGGGAAGTAGTTTATCGGCATCAATGTAAACGATCATAAGATCAAAAAGATCTTGTCAACACCCTATCACCCTAGAGGGAATGGACAGGCGGAATCAACAAACAAGACCATGCTTCAAAACCTAAAGAAAAGGTTGACCGATGCCAAAGGGAAATGGAAGGAAATTCTACCGGTCAAAGCGGGAAAACCGAGCCTCAGGTTACAATATGCGGCCGAAGAATCAAACGGTGAGGCCATGAGCACGAGCCTGGAACTATTGGATGAAAGGCGCGAGGCCGCGCTAGTCCGGTTGGCCGCCCAGTGGATGGAAAGGTAATACAACCAAAGATCCAACCTTCGAGACTTCAATATCGGGGACTTGGTGTTAAGAAAAGTAACACTTCACACCCGGAACCCGAATTAGGGGAAGCTAAGGACGAATTGCGAAGGACCGTATCGAGTCATCGGGATAACCGGTAAAGGCTCGTACAAACTCGAATCAGGAAACGGCGCACAACTACCGAACAACTGGAATGTGACGCACTTAAAGCGGTACTACTGCTAAGGTACAGTCTCATTCAGCTTTTTATAATATTGCGAATCGGACTAACCATTACAGGCAACAACCAAAGTAGAATGTGACTATCAGGTCTGAAAGCACGCGTTGTACTCTTTTTACCTTGAACCGGTTTTGTCCCAAATGGGTTTTCCGGCAACGCTTTTAACGAGGTAACAGTAAATCGTGTAACTTAGAATCTAGGACCAATTTTCAATCAGAGTCAATGGTATCATCAACAGTATCCGAGCCCTCTAAGTATCGACCTCGAGTACTGGGGGCCATCACCCTCGGGTCAAGCTTCTTAGCAAGCAAAGAAGGAAACTTTTTGCTTGAACAACATAGGCTCGGTGGTTAGGATTTTTTGTAAGGGCCAAATGTGTCAAGTGAACTGTGCCCGCGTAGGCCACCTTAGCCATAATACAAGCTTTTACACGCTTTCAATCTTGTACTTTACACACAGAAATGAAAGAAAGTTTCCACCTTGCTATTACGTATTTTTGCCTCTTAAAGCATCGGGCCTAAGACCTATCCCTAGCCGGGGACTATCAAGTCCAAGGGAAACCCCTATCCGAGCCCAAGGGCTACCCCCACTCGGGGACTGTCGTCCGAAATAAGTTCGGCAACTCGGGTTATCAAAACCCGAAGGTGAAAAACCTATTAGGTAGTACCTAAACCTAAAAGGATACGACCGCCTTGAAAAACAGCTCGAAGACGTCCGAAGCCCGTAACCAAAACTTAAGGCCTTCGATAAAATTTCAAAACCTGCCAAAAGGTTACCCTCGGCAAAAGCATCGTCTAAGAACACTTAAGCATTTTTGAAAAACTTCCGGTCACTTCGAGTTTTCAAAGCTTCGAGCAAATAAAAAATTTAGCATCGAGGTCAGGTTCTGTTTGGACCTTCGAAAACAAACGACTTATTACTACATTTGATTCTATGCTAAGGCTTTAGAAATTTTTGTCGAGAATAGAAATAGATGAAAAGAATGCTAAAAAAAAATAAAAATTAGCCAAAAGGGAAATTTTTATTATATTTGTAATATCATTACATAGGTCCAACAAAAACGGCCTCGAAACAAACAAAAAATATCTACACAACACAAAAACAAAGAAAAAAAATCTAAGGCGTTCACGCTTGATCTTTACCGGAGCCCGANAGCTCACTGAGAAATAAACACGAAACCTACTGTATTGGCATGCTGTTTTTGAAAGGCAAAACGCTGGGTTAAAACCGACGTAGAGAATCATTTTAGTCTATGCTTAACCAATGTTCCATTTAACACACTAATAAGACTGGACCTTGACTGCACAAATACAATTCACAGTCTGATAAAAATGCTCAAGTTATTCAAATCTCAACTACTGCTACTACGTATCTAACATGTGTTTAGGAGATTAAACGTCCATACAATCCAGTGCAGTCCATGAAGTCCTAATTAATACATTTCAAACATTGCTTAAATATATCAAATAAACCAAAAGGCTGAGCTAGACAACAGCGAGCAAGTAGTTCTTCATTATTCGACTTCAAATGTATTCATACATGCCGATATAATTCCAATATCTCTTGAGTCTGAGAATATACCTGGAATTGGAACAGAAATGAAGAAGAGGTAAGTCAGCTAAGCAGTAGCTAACAGCAGCAAAGGCAGTTCCAACAGCAGAATCAACAACCAGCAAATAGGTTTGGACTAATTTGACCCAGAAATGAGAGTAAGTGAACAACAACTACTGAAACATGCTAAAACAGGCTTAAACGAATCCAAACACCCTTCGAAATTGACCCAGGAGCTTCAGAAACAAGTCATCAATCAACCCTAAGCTAGAGGATGCACTTCAATCACCAAATCTCGAACTTAGCTTGAAATTCAATAGAACAGTACCCCTTTTTTTGAGTTTTCTGTTATGCTTTTCTATATTATTTTTTTTAGTTTTTTTTTTTGAATTTTCTGTTTCAGATCTGGAAAATTGAGAGAGTACTTTTGGGGGGGAACTTTTAGGCTGAAAAACCTTTTTTTCTCAAGGCAAATGAATGCCTATTTATAGGTGAACTTAAGGTCCAATTTCAGATTTTCCTTTTACCCGTTAGTCCCTATTCTAATTTTAGTGTTTACCCTTTATTTTCTGACTTGTTACACAAGCAACTACCTTAAGTTTATTAGAACCTACACTATAGTCCATCCTAGAAGGTTCTATACTTATTACAATCCCTATTCTATCCTTACCCCCCCTTCAAAAATTACCAAATCTGATAAAAGTACCCTTTTCCCATGCCTAAACTACTCTTTGAACCTCCTGAAATTACTATTATAGTCCCAAATGACTTTAGTCCTCTTTCTACCCTAATTGAATCCATCTGCTATGGCCAAATTCATCTAATTAACAACTAATTGAACCGGGCATTATACTGAAGTATTGTTAACAGCAATCACTGATTAACCAAAAGAAGTACTAAAACATATTAAACTGAAACAAACAATACACACAAGATTGATTGAAACTGATCAAAAGAAAATAGGCTAATAAGCAAATTATTGGATTATCAAATCAACAACGACTGTTAACTACACTAAACAGAGGCAGAAATGCTAATCCCTATGTCAAACTACACTAATTCGACCGAACATGTCGAGTGACTCCAATAAAATTAAACTAAGTCATAAACATGCATTCCCTAATCAAAATAAACACAGGGTCGAACTGACAGTCAATCAAAATGGAGATCACAAAACAGAATTAAACCAGATAAAGGATCAAAACGAAACAAAACATTTGACATGGGAACGCTAATTAGGTGAGGAGAACTAAGCTATACAATTAACATGGGGAGAATTAGACAAAACAATTATCCGATTTCAGAACCAGTAATTACAAACCTAATCTAAAACCTAACACACTAATTAGAAACTAATCTAATCTTAACAGCACAGAAAATCAAACACAAAAGGGAAGAGGACTCATCTGTACAACTACTAAAGTCGCATAGCTCTTCAGATTCAAAATTCGACTATTTCCGGTGAGATTTGAATGCTATGATGACAAATTCCTCATGAGGGAAGTGAAGAGGTCACGTGGTATCAATTTGGTGGGGTTTGGAGAATTTAGGGTTTTGGCCGGATTTTTGATCGGATATTTGAGCAATTCCGGCCATGTTCGAGACAAGTGGCTATGGGGGTTGGGTAGAGGAAGTTAAGGCGGTTCTGTGGTGTGAGTTTGGGACCATTTGGCGTAACCGGCGACTTGGCCGGAAAACTTTAAAGGGATATTCGACGAGTTCCAGTAAGATTTGAAAGCAAAGGACAGTGGATTCAGGTAAAGGAGGAGAAGGGGAATCTGGGGTGTAATTTTGGGGTTGATCGGAGCATCGCCGCCGGCGGCGGCGATTTCCGGCCGGCGGCGGATGGCGGAGGACGACGGCGACACGGTGGGGCGATGGTGGTAGGGGTGATGTACGAGGAAGACCAGTTTGGTCTCTGATCTATAACATGTTTTATTACACTTATATTGAGAAGGCTTGGGTGATCCTGGACCGTCGGATCATGGGAAATGGACGGATAGGATTGATTGACGCCAAACGGCGTCGTTTTGCAAAAAGGGGGGGAAACTGGACCGGATGGGGGTATTGGGCCTGGGGTTTGGTACGTGGGTTGGGAAATTTTCTTTTGGGCCAGAATAATTAGCCCAATTCGGGCATAAGACCACCTTCTCCTTTTAAAATCCTCTTTATTCAATTTATTTTCATTTTGTATTTTCTTTTATTTGTTTTGCTTTTGTATTTTTTTGTATTTTTGTATTTATTTATTTTTCTGATTTTATTAAATGCTAAAACAAAGCAAAGACCTAATTACACTACTTAACTCCTAAAATTATTATTTAAAACTCTATTTAAAGATAAATGCAATAATTAGCAATGCAAAGAAAATATTTTCTTGCAACTTTCTAAAAACTGAATAATACCTAATTAATACTAAAATTGTGGAATTAAATCCCTAAATGCCAATGCATATTTTTTGTATTTTCATATAAAATGCAACCAATTAACGCAAAGATTTAACAAAAATTCAGAAAAATTGTAAAATAATTAAGAAATCAATTATTTGAAACTTTTGGAATAATTTGCTTAGGGCAAAAATCACGTGCTCACACACAATTCTCATGAACTTTTTGTTTCAGACCTAGGACTTGTTTAATTATCACCAAGATATCCCAAAAAAAAAAGGGCAGAAGAAGTAAGGATGCATTTTTCACATATATATGTGTACTATATTCTTAGAAGTTTAACAGAGACCAACAAACAAACTTTACTAACATGATTGTCATTCCATTAAATAATAGACTACACACATACAAATCTAGCACATCATTTGTAATCTTACATTTGTGTTTGTCTACTTTTACAATGTAGTTAGAGCATAGATAAGGGAGATGTTGGTACTTGCTAGTGAAAGCAATCAGCATGAAAGAGGTTTTGTTCAAAGTTAGGAGTTGGGTGAGAAAATCCAAAAAAAAAAAAATTACCTATGATTTATACTAGTGAATTATTAATTAGCTTTATTTCACAATCTCCTAATCCGTAGTCATTCTTCTTGGTTCCGCAATAAATATATCCTCTGTAACTCCTCTACTTAAACATTGATTCTTAATGCAAGTCCTTGTTCGAGCTGAAGGTGGGTTGGAGATAGCCAATTAACCTAGTCTTGTGCTACAAGGGGCTCAGGTTCCCGAGACGGACAAAGTTATATCATTTTTGAAGGCTTGGTGGTGAGTGAAGGAAAGTTATAGGGGTTTCTTAGTTACAGTAAAGGACACAATAGATGAGATATATAATTTGAAAATGTAAACTCACTGATGTATTTCCTAAGAATTTATACGGACTAACCCTTAACGAGAAACACAGTTATGTATTGACTTTGCACTTTACCCACAGTCAATTTTAATATTCCCCAAATCATATGCACCAATGAAGTTAAAGGACAGTCGTTGGACCTGCTTCAGAGGAGATTCTATAAGAAATTCTATTGTACTGCATATATCACCATGGGATGCACTGGTACTAATTGCGAGAAAGAAAAATAAGTCTCTAAGGATTTGCACAAACTCGAGCCACGATAATTAAATTTTGTACGTGTAATTCACATACATTGTTGGATAGTGTTTAAGACAAATCTTCGTTGGTAAACGCATCAAGGTCGTTCAATATAAGGATAAACGATTATACAAATACCAAGGAGAGGTCCTAGCAATTAAAAGTCAAGGATATAGATGTTGACAATGATAACGTTCTTTGATTAGGTAACAGTTAAGTGGTCAATCGTAGATGGGTTGAGATATACTATTCTTGAGGAAGCGCACAACTGCGAATACACAATACATCTTGTGTATCCATTAAAATGCAGCATATAAATCTATTTTATTGGTGAAAAGGTATGGAAAAAAATTATTATTAACTTTGTCTCTAATTATTTGACTTGTCAACTGGTCGAGGATGAGCATCAACGACATGTAGGCCTACTAAAATAGAAATTTCAGAGCAAAGATGAGAAAAAGAATTACTATGAATTTTGTTACCAGGCCACCATAAAGTGTTACTTGTATAGGTAATTGTAGATCGACTGGCAAAATCAATACACTTGTTACTGGTAAGGACTACATACAGTAAAGTGAGTGTGGACAGATATTTATAAGTGAAATTTTCCAACTTCATGGAGTTCCAATATCTAGCATCTCTAATAGAAGATCACAGCTCACTTATGCTTTTAGAAATCTTTTCAAGAAGCATTGGCTATACAAGTAGAGTTTAGTACCATATTTCATCCGTAGTCAGATGGGAAATTTTAACGTACTATGGAGATCTTTGAGGATATGTTGAGAGCTTGTATTCTTTAGTTTGTAGGTAGTTGAAACATGTATCTACCTTTAGCTAAATTTGCTTACAACAATAACTTCCAGTCCAGTATTCAAATGGCACCGTCTGAAGCATTATATGGTAGAAGATGTCGTTCTCCTATTGGATGGGAAGCTGGTGAGATTAGCTTATTGGGACCTGGCTTAGTACAAGAAGCTATTGACAAGGTCCAGTTGATCAGACAGAGATTACTCACAGCTCAAAGTAGACAAAAGTCTTATGCAGATAAGAGAAGAAGAGATTTAGTGTTCACAATTGGGGACAAGGTGTTCCTACGAGTCTCCCCTATGAAAGGCGTGATGCGGTTTGGGAAAAGAGGTAAGTTGAGCCCCACGTTTATAGCACCGTATGAGATACTAGACTGAGTGGGAGTTGTAGCTTATCGTTTGACGCTTCCTCTTGAGTTATCTTTTATTCATCCAGTGTTTCATGTCTCTATGCTAAGAAAATATATATCAGACTCATCACCGGCGCTTGAAGTACCTACTATACCCCTTGATAAGAAGTTGTCTTACGAGGAGGAGCCGATGACTATTGTTGATAGACAAGTAAAGAAAGCTACGATCAAAAGAAATTGTGTTTATGAAAGTCTTATGGAGAAAACATAGTGTTGAAGAAGCTACATGGAAAATAGAAGACGCTATGCGAGTCAAGTATCCTCATTTATTTCAGTCTACAGGTACGTACCTGAGCTAAATTCGGGGACCGAATTTCATAAGGTGGAGAGAATGTAATACCTCATATTTAAGTTAGGGCCTATTAGTTATTTAACTAAATAAATAGAATTAAAAAAAAGATTAAACAAATAAAACAAGACCCCCC
>NW_017674097.1:62482-62559 GCF_001879085.1 Nicotiana attenuata | reverse complement strand
AAAAAAAAAAAAAAACAAGGGATTAGGGCCAATTCCCACTTCGAGGGTAAAGAAGCAAAACGCCTAGGCATTGAAGC
>NW_017674097.1:49628-62473 GCF_001879085.1 Nicotiana attenuata | reverse complement strand
CCAACCCCCCCCCAAAAAAAAAAACAAGGGATTAGGGCCAATTCCCACTTCGAGGGTAAAGAAGCAAAACGCCTAGGCATTGAAGCGATAAAGCTTCGGTGCTTCGGTACTTCGGCAGAAGCCATTCAAAGGCAAAAGAAAAAAAAAATCGAGTACCTATTTTCAGCGAAGGGATTTGCAGATCAGAGAAGAACAAGGTAAACTATATTTTCTCAATCCCTAACTTACTAATAGTTATTATTTTACTAACCAAGGGGTAGAAACAACACTAACAACTTAAGGTGTTCATATATAGCAAAATAATGAATTCTTATTAGATTGAATAAAGATTCTTTTAATTTATACCAAGCACTCTAGTGTACAGATTAGGAGTATTTGATACAAGTACTAATTGATGAGAAGAACATAGTTTTTATGCAAACAAAATAAAATTCTTCTTTTCACATACAAATAGTTGTATTAATCAGGGTGTAAGAACAAATAGAGAACAAGCTACATTTCCTATCTATATATGTGCTACTTAAGTGATTGACAAAGAATTAATGCTTAGTTCCATAAGAATGAAAGCAGGGGAGTTAACTAGATTTGAAGGATTGGACCAACTATGTTGGTAATTCACGAAGTTAATACATATATTGGTTTTGTTACAAGTAGGTAGTTGAAGAAGTTGAATGAAGTGCTCGAGGTGACGCATTTGGTATTTCTGCACGAGTACAGTGAGTAGTAATCTTACCGCAATTTGTGTTTTCATAACTTGCATGATTTACACATAATTTTTAATATGAATATGTTACCGATTATTTTAAGTTGCATGTGGGACAAGTCTTTTACTCGATATGATACCGAAATAGTTATTTGAGATGAATATCGTGGTTTTAAATATTTTCGTTGTCACTAGATCTGTTTTACCGTTACTTGAATTTACTGTTATCGAAAAGAAATTATATGATTTGATAAGAACCGAAATGCCCTATATTGTTTTAAAGTATTTTCTACGAGTATATACGGATTACAGAGACAAGTATAAATGGGAGTAGTCATTGAAGGATCCCGTAGCTAACGGAGGGTTCGTTAGACCTGGTGCACCTTGTAATTATCGATTACCGTTATAGCCCTTGCTAGTGGGAAGGTAGAACTAGCATACCGTTACCGATTTTCCTCGAGTAGGGACTACCGTTATATATGACTTCTTGCAAAGAAGTCCACAGTTATACCGATTACATGATCCGTTCATTGAAACCTCCCAAAATATAAATATTGATATTAGACAGTGGTTACCGAGCTTATTACCGAACTGTTAATTGTATTATACTACAAGAAAAGCATGACGAGACTGAAAATTATTTATTGTTTCTGAAAGGGCATTTTTATGTTATTTTCTGTTTGATATACTAGCATGTTTTCTGACTTGTCCCCAATAAAAACGGTTGTGGTTAAGTGTTATTACTCACTGAGCTAGCGACTCATTCCCCGCTAATTTTTTTACAGAGACAGCAGTTGACACATGCGAGGATTTCGTTAATTAGAGCGCACAGGTTGATATTTCTCGGTGAGCCTCGCACTTGTTCGCGTGGGCAGATATTTTATTTATTGTTATGGTCTTTTCATTGAACTCTTAGAGTCGCTCCATAATCATTATTTTAGTGTCATGAGTATTCTTTTGTTATTATAGTCTTGTGTTGAGTATCGTTCTCATTTATCAAAGTTGGAGATAAATTAGTATTTCTAGTGGTTAGTTGGTGGTTTAGTTATGGTAGAGACTTGTATTTGTTAATTGACAAGTTGTCAATTGTTTGGTATGATATTAGGATGTTTGGTTGTTGATTTGAGACAGAAAATTGTTGGGATGGTCCTAAAACAGAGAAAACTCTGTCCGATTTTCTGTAAAATTACCGATGAGGCTTACTTGGGAGCACTTGCTTCTAAGCGCCGGTCACAATCCTAAATTGGGTCGTGACACAGTGTTAGTGCTTCCGCCCAAAATGTATTTGAAAGTTCAGCCTCTGAAAGCAAGCATCTAACTCTCTCAACTAGAGTTCTATTCATCCTCTCTGCCAAACCATTCAATTGAGGCGTCTTGGGCGGTGTTTCCCGATGACGAATTTCTTGTTCCTTGCAATAGTTATCAAAGGGACCACAATATTCACCACCATTGTCAGTGCGAATACATTTTAATTACTTTCCCGTTTGTCTCTCGGCTAAGGCCTGAAATTCCTTAAACACGCCAAGTGCTTGATCTTTAGATTTCAAAGGATACACCTAGAGCTTACGAGAATGATCATCAATGAAGGTCACAAAGTAAAGTGCACCACCTTTTGACTTTACTTTAAAAGGACCACACAAATCAGAGTGTACTAGCTCCAATAAATCGAGCTTTCTTGAGGGAGGATGGCTATGAAAGGAAACCCTTTTCTATTTGCTAGCCAAACAATGTATACACCTTTTCTGCTTTGCTTGTTTCTCTCCAGAAAGCAGACTTTTCTTAGCCAAACACGTAATCCCCCTCTTACTCATATGAATCAATCTTCGATGACACAATTCTGATAAAGTATCACTTTCTACCAGATTTATGGAGTCATTAAGAATAGAACCCTATGTCACATATAATTGACCGGACTTGACTCATCGAGCCACTACTAACGAGCCCTTGGTGAGCTTCCATTGGCCATTAAAGAGGTCATTATGGTAACCTTCATCGTCTAATCTTCTTGCGGAGATCAAATTGAAAGGAAAGTCTGGAGCATGCTTGACATCTTGAAGAACTAACGTTGAACCGTTATTAGTTTTCAAACAAACTGTGCCAACACCAAACACCTTAACTTCACTGGCATTGCCCATCTTTAACACTCCAGAATCATTAGGAGTATAAGATGAGAAAAAATATTTTCTTGGTGTGACATGTGAGGTAGCTCCAGAATCTACTATCCAGCTCGTCTCATGGGATACCAAATTGATAACGTTTTCATCATAAGCAAAAAGAAGGTCATCTCGAACAATAGCAGCAATATTGTTCTCGTTATTTTCAACTTTCTTTCCTTCTCTAATGTCTTGCAACCACTTGTGGCAAAACCTTTTGATGTGTCCTTTCTTGACACAGTGGTTGCATGTAATATTATGGTATTTGGACCTTGACTTACTCTACTTTTACCTCTATTCCTCGAGTCTCTTGTTCTATCTCTCCCCCGGTCTTCTATAACAAAGATATCTGCTTGTGAGGACGAACCCAGAGATTTTCTCCTCACTTCCTCGTTCAGCACACCACTCTTGGCATATTCCATGTCACCTTACCTCCAGGAGCTGAATTTGTCAAAGAAACACGAAGAGTTTTCCAAGAGTCAGGCAGAGTATTAAGAAGCCAAAGTCCTTGTATCTCATCATCGAAATTAACTCCCAGTCCAGACAGCTGATCGAGGACGCCCTGAAAATCATTTATGTGATCAAGGATAGGGCTGCCTTCCTTGTATTTAAAGGTCATCAATTGCTTTAGTAGGAACAACTTGTTGTTCCCAGTTTTTGAAGCATAAAGAGTCTCTAGCTTTTCCCACAATGATCTAGCATGTGTCTCGTTCACAATATGGTTGCGAACATTATCTTAAACCCATTGTCGTATATATCCACATACTTATTGGTGCTCGAAATCCCAATCTTCATCAGATATACTCTCAGGTTTATGAGCTGAAAAAACGGGTAGATGCATCTTCTTCACGAACAACAAATCTTTCGTCTTGCTTCTCAAAACATTATAATTTCTCCCATTTAAACATACCATATTGCTCATATTCGCCTCCATTCCGTAACAATCAGGATAAATATCCAAGGCTCTGACACCACTGTTATGTCGAGAAAGAGGCAAACCCGAAAATAAAGAAAGTAAAGAATACCAAATTTTAACGTGGAAAACCCTTCAAATCGAAGGTAAAAACCCCGGGATCACAAAGATCCAAAAAACTCCACTATAACAATAAGAGGGTTACAAAAATTCTCCAAATTGGCTATACAACAAGTGACAAACACGGAGCAACAATAGCAACAAGAGCAACAACAAATCAATTGAAGAAAGAGGAGAATTCACAAAAACGAAGCTGCTGTTCGAGGCTCGAGATCAGATGCTACGAGCCTCCAAATCCGATCTCCACCGTTAAATCAAACACCAAGTTGTTAGGAACAGTCAGTCAAAATTTCAGCCCGATCCAACGGTTAACGAATCGGAAAACGTAATTTGAAGTTGGCTGGTCGAAATAAAAATCTGCAGCAAAACAAATACTTTTCTTATCTCTTCTCTCTTGATGAAAGCTCTCTCAAATACCACTCTTATGTGCTTAAGTCTTTCAAAGACTTGTATCAATGAGCATAGAATAATTCTTCAAGGTTGTCCTATTTATAGATCATGAGTGGTGCTTTCCTTTAAAGCCAAAACCAACTCTAAATAGGAACAAAAATCGAATCCAATTCCGAATAGGAATGAAAACCAAAAGAGAATAAGATTAGACCATTGGGTCTTTGGCTGGACAACATGGGCATGTGCCCAACAAAAACAAAAGGCAATAATGAAAGCTACACTTGTACTTTTCTTTTTTTTTGGTAGACTAGTATGCCTAGAAAGAAAAATACAACTAACATGACTAGGAATTGAAAACAATTAAGATCGCTTGGAATTTCTTAGCATATCTTAAGGGTGTTTGTCCTAGATTGCTATATGCCAAAATTGATTAATAGAGTAGTTAAGATTAAGTTTAAATTTATTCTAAAATATGTAAAAATATATTCTAAATGTAACCCTAAAAGTAAGTTTCACTCATACAATTAAGTCCCTGTACTTTAGATCATAAACATTGTGGAATGTTAAAGGGAAACATACTAGTAATAGAAAACAAAGGTAACAATATCCCTACAATGTATTGTTTAATTTACATTAGCACGAACAGTAGGATCACACAGTTTTTTTTTAAAGTATCATATTATTTAATATTTCTTCCGAGTAAGAATGGTGCATATAAAATTTATTTACATCATAGAAGTTACAACCACAAGTACGCAGACTCGTAGTAGGTAAGTTGGGGTGCATCACAGTATATCATTTTTTACAATATATAAACACACACCATTGCCTCTATTTTACATATTACTTTCCAAAGAAACGAGCCTATTTCTTCCCTATATCCACTCATCCTTGTCTTATATCATCTTCATCATCATCTACCTAAACCTGAGCTCAACAGAAAAGTAATACCATGCCGTCAGTTTCCGGCCAAATCGTCTGTGTTACTGGTGCCGGAGGTTTCATCGCCTCTTGGCTTGTTAAAATTCTTCTTGAAAAAGGCTACACTGTCAGAGGAACAGTACGAAATCCAGGTACGCGCGCGCACATACACACAGAGACCATTTAATCCATATTTTAGTATGCGCGGATTTAGAAAATGTTCGACTGAATCCATTGTTTTCAGTTCGAATTATGTATACCCATGTAACGAAATTAAAATGTACGTATATAATAAGATCACGTTCATTCTGAATTCACCTGAATTTAGCTGTTTTTTTGTTAGTTATTTATGACTATGATTATGACGGGGTTTGTTAATTATAATTTATGTATAGATGATCCGAAAAATAGTCATTTGAGGGAGCTTGAAGGAGCAAAAGAGAGGCTCACTCTGTGCAGAGCTGATCTTCTTGATTTCCAGAGTTTGCGAGAAGCAATCAGCGGCTGTGACGGAGTTTTCCACACAGCTTCGCCTGTCACTGATGATCCAGTAAGCGTCTTAACTTATCCACCCATCTCATCTTTCATGTTCTTTGTGCTAAGATGAAACAAAAAAACAAAAACAAAAAAGGTAGCTCGAGCGGTGCATTAAGCTCTTGTTATGGGGTCCGGAGAAGGGTCGGACACAAGGGTCTATTGTATATAGTCTTTCCCTGTATTTCTGCAAGAGGCTGTTTTCATAGCTCAAACTCGTGATCACCTAATCACATACCAACAAACTTTACGAGTTACGTTAACCTGAAATAAAAATGACAAAAGAAAACCATTTTTACTATGTCAAAAGAATTCGTATCTAACTTCTACGAGGGAAGCGTGCACACTTATCTTAAAGAATTTCTTATCTTCTTGTTTGTATTTTTTTTTTATTTTGATCATTTTTTTCCCTTTCTTGGTTGTTGATTTGAGTATTAGGGAAACACTAACACAAATATAATAGTACTGCTAGTTGGTAGAGTGGGGCCAACTGGTAAATTGTAAGCATGCCTTGTGTGGTCGGTTTGTTAACAAGTGCGCACTACTGAAATTCGGAAACTTTAATTTTAATTTAATAAAGCTTTCTGTTCCACCTAAAGGTCCATGATGTGGAAAAGAATGTCTTTTTAATGTCATTTAGTTTCTGATTTTCCTTTCTTTTCTTTTGTTGCTGACAAAATGTTAAAGGAACAAATGGTGGAGCCAGCAGTTATTGGTACAAAGAATGTGATAACGGCAGCAGCAGAGGCCAACGTGCGACGTGTGGTGTTCACTTCGTCAATTGGTGCTGTGTACATGGACCCAAACAGGGATCCTGATAAGGTTGTCGACGAAACTTGTTGGAGTGATCCTGACTTCTGCAAAAACACCAAGGTTTGCGAAATTGGAAATTTCTAGTTGGCTCTAAATTACTTAAGTTAAACATGACTCTAAATTAGTAATTCATTCATTAAAGATTTCTCTTTTTCTGATGTTTTGTTAAGTAACACCAACATGGTAAAGAATTTTACAATATCAGTGCAATTTAAACTAGTATAATAGATTATTGCTCTATTTTTCATTTTATTATGACCTATAAAGACTTGTTATTATATGTCGATTTAACTTATGATCAGATGAAATTTATGTATTATCAAAAAGAGGCAGACCTATGTGTAACCTTGAGGAGCCACAGACCCGTATACAGTATTGTCAAAGGCGAAAGCTCTAAAAAGTGCTCTACGTCTATTTCGGTTTTAAGTACAAAGCGGACTTAAAGTGTGGACTTTAGTTAAAAAAGGCGCAATGAAAGAAAAAAAAACCTGTGTAATTCAAGAACAAAGTAACAAATTCATTCATAATGTTTCCTTAGCACAACTAATACACTTATTTTCGATTATAGTTGTTGTTAGTGCCGCTTGATTCAAGAGAGAACTCATGGGCAATAAGGCGCATGCCTTAGTACCTTGCCTTACACTGAAACGCAACTTAAGCGAGGCGAAGCGCCCTCCTTGAGCTTTTCTCTGAGCTTCAGGGCTTAAGCGCGCCTTAAATGAGCCTTTGACAATACTGTCCGTTAACTTGAGCTAAATACTAGTTTCCCGGTCGCGTTAAAATCCCAGGTCCGCCTCTGTTATCAACGCACAAAACTTAACTCTTTTTAAATTGATATTGTAGAATTGGTATTGCTATGGAAAGATGGTGGCAGAACAAGCAGCATGGGACGAAGCAAGGGAGAAAGGAGTTGATTTGGTGGCAATCAACCCAGTGTTGGTGCTTGGACCACTGCTCCAACAGAATGTGAATGCCAGTGTTCTTCACATCCACAAGTACCTAACTGGCTCTGCTAAAACATATGCCAATTCAGTTCAGGCTTATGTGCATGTTAGGGATGTGGCTTTAGCTCACATACTTCTCTACGAGACACCTTCTGCATCTGGCCGTTATCTCTGTGCCGAGAGTGTGCTACACCGCGGCGACGTGGTCGAAATTCTCGCCAAATTCTTCCCGGAGTATCCTATCCCCACCAAGTAAGTTCAACTCCCAAATCTGTCAATATAATCAAGCCTTTTTTCTTGTAGAAATGACACCAGGTAGCTATTCTAGAGGGCTGCAATTTAGAAATTAGCCAACATGTCCTGAATTTCAGTTTTTCAGTTTACTTTTTCAGGACACAAAGTCCTGAAGTTAATTTTTTTAGTGCAAATTTTCAGGACAAAATGAGTACTGGCCCAAGAAGGATTTAGTGTGTTAGTGTCGGGTTCAATTGGACCTATACTTTCGACATGGAGTAGAAATATATGTGTAAAAATATACTAAAATTACAAAAATAGTAGATATGAACCCATAAGTTAAACCCGTAGAGTTTAAATCTTGGATTCGCCTCTGATACTGGCTAATCCCGAAACAGCAGCCCTAAAATGGCAATTTGTGTACTTTATGTAGCATGAATATTGTTTGGAAATTAAGATAGTGAAGCACTTATAATATTCAAAAAAATTATATTCTAGGTGCATTAAAAACTAATTTGCCTAAGACCTAGTTTACAAAAAATGAGTCAAATTTGCTAAGTTGTTGGATGTTTTTTCCTTGTTCTGTACATTAAGAAAGGGATGAGATATTCTTGTTGGAAGATTCAGTTCAGCGCTACTCCCTCAAGTCCAAAATAAGTGATTTTTTGGATGTTTTCACACGGATTAAGAAACTCACCTTTTAGCATTAATTAGCAATAAAATTAACCATGTTAACCTTTACTATCTCACATAAACACTCCTAACACATATTCCAACACTATTTACTCCGAGGGCAATGTAGGAAAAAAATAATTAATTCATTCTTGAAATTTGAAAAAATCACTTATTTTGGATCACAAAAAAAGGCCAAAAAATCACTTATTTTGGACCGGAGGGAGTATAATCTTTAATGAACCAAAAAAAATGGAAACTTCCACTTCTTTTTTCTGTTTGAGTTAGTGATGATGTGCCAGTAGATGTACCAAACTTTATTGGTAAGAAGAATATGACCCAAGACATTGATACAATACATACAAAGTACCCACTAACAAACACTTGAGTAACAACAGTACTATCCAACAATATTATTGGACCTGAATTGCTCTTACCTAACAAAACATCATTAACTTAGCTAGGTGGATCCCAACTTCTCCCTTTGCTTTTACCAATTTCGGCATTTGCGTGGGACATCCATCATTATCCTCAACAACATAATGGGACCAACTTCTTTTCTTATGATTAGTATAGTTTCACTTAAAAATATTAAATGTTGAAGTACAGTACTCAAATCTTGGTTTTATTTGTAAAATACCAGGTGTTCAGATGTGACAAAGCCAAGGGTAAAACCGTACAAATTCTCAAACCAAAAGCTAAAGGATTTGGGTTTGGAGTTTACACCAGTAAAACAATGCTTATATGAAACAGTGAAGAGTCTACAAGAGAAAGGTCACCTTCCTATTCCTACTCAAAAGGATGAGATTATTCGAATTCAGTCTTAGCAATTCAGAAGCTCTTAGCATGTATTGAGGAAAAGGATCAATGGTTAAAGTTGACCATGGCGTTGTCCCTTTATGTACCAAGAACCAAATGCACCTAGAAATTTACTTGTCTACTTCTTACTTTAACTTGTCATGGAAATGTTTTTAGTGTTTTCATTGTTATGAGATATATTATGGTGTAAATTACCCTCAAACATGAATAATGTCCAAATCTTTCTGGTAACACTGTGAATATTACCATTGATCAACCAAATGATTACACCTAGAGAGCATTTTATATCACAATCAAACTGATTATGAATATTAAGCCTCTAACAAGAAAACTATACATTCGTAATCCTCCTCAAGAACTCCCTAACTCTACGTGTCTTTCTTGACATGTGTATTGAATATTAAGCACTTCATATCTTTCTATAATCCTAATTTTAAACCAATTTAAACAATTTCTTCAGAGGGCTGGCTGAGGTCTCCAATTATAATTTTCTTCACTTGACACGTTATTGACTAACGTACGAGTGATTAGTTTGTCAAAAAATTGAAAATTCCAAACTTCGAAAGAAAATAAAAGATGGGGATGTCTCATTTCCATTCTCATAGTCAATACACATGATTAACATAGGCGGACCTATGTGTTATTGTAAGGGCTCACTGGACCCCTTAACTTCGATATATATATATATATATATATATATATATATATAATGGACTATGGGACGGTGTCCCGGAAGATCCACTGGACAGTTGAGAGAGGACTACAGGACGGTATCCTGGGAGATCCTCATGGCATCTTTGGCATTGAGCTGCACCTTTTTGGTGTTTATTCTGTACTTCGTTCATTTGTTATTGACATGTATATTCTGTCTTAATTCGCTGTGGTTGTGCAAACATTTCAGGTGCTGGCCGCACCGTTTCTTATACCTACTAGTTGGTAGGATCCTTGTTAATCGCACTTGCACCAGCATACACGTAGTTGGACACACCATTAGAGGTAAATCCCTTCCGATTTTGCTAAGGGTGGAGATACGCCCTCGTTTACTCACTATATATGTGAGAGTGGCCGAGTTAACCAGTTAGTTGTCAGCATGACCGTGAGATCGATGGGGCACAAGATGCCAAGTGTTAGCCTTTTGATGTTGGGTCTTCGTGAGTGGTGGTTTGTCCGAGGTTTTGGTAAAATTGTGGAAAGAGTTGGATAAGAACTTAGGTGAATATAATTGTAGGATATGAGTTGTCGACTTGTTTTCCCCTTGCTTTGTGGTGACTTTAGGATTTGGATTGTGATTCTGCCGTCACTCGTATCATCATTTACTATATGCCCGTTGTTACTTATTGCCCTTTTTCCCCTTATTGTGAATTGTAGCATTTTTAGTCATTCATGTAGTCTTTATCTAATCATATATCGTTTCCATTATTCTTATGATTGTACTGTTTATTGACCGGTAGGTGTCTTGACTGTTCCTCGCCACTACTCCACCGAGGTTAGTCTTGATACTTACTGGGCACCGCTGTGGTGTGCTCATGCTACTCTTCTGCACACTTTTTGTTGTGCAGATACAGGTACTCCCATTCAGTTTCTGTCAGCCTTGGAATGAGGCGTATCTGTAGAGACTTCAAGGTATATCTACTACGTCCGCAAACCGAGGAGTCCCTTTCCAGCTTTCTGTAATAAGTATAGTTCTTTCAGTACTTTTCCTTTGTATAGATATTCTTGAGTCAGAGCACCTTATGTATCCCTTAGCTTGTGATTTGTGAGATTCCGGGTTTTGGGAAATTTTGTTAGCTACGAGAGTTGTCATTGTATGTGCCAGGCGGCACCTTAAACGCTGATTTATTTTACTGGTTCAATTTTAACTATTTTCTTCCGCAATTTGGTTTATTTTCCGCAATGTTAGGCTTACCTAGTCATAGGGACTAGGTGCCGTCACAACATGTTCACGGAGGGCGAACTGGGGTCGTGACAACAATGTTTGGAAGTTATGCTAACTTATGAATTTTTTTAACGATATGTAGGTAAATTATCCAAATAATGGTATAAATCAATTTTTGAAAGATGTATCTTGGGGACCTGGTGTTGAGGTAACAACAATGTCTAAGTACGTTGTGAATGGTTATAAGTTTCATATAGAGGATTGCTCTAAAAATAAAATTAGCAACAACAGTGGGGTGTGGGTTCAAGGTGGTGATGGCAACCAAGATGGAGATATTGATTATTATGGTGTGCTCAAAGAAATAATAGAACTAGAATATACAGGTTGGCCATTTATGAAATTGATACTCTTTAGATGCAAGTGGTTTGACCCACATCCAACAAGAGGTACAAGAGTACACAATCAATACAACATAATTAAGGTTAATCATTGTTGATACCCAATTTTTCCTATGTATTTTTGTACCCAAAATACTTTCAAAATAGCATACGTGTGCATATATAAGCACACCCATGAGTTTTGGTATTTTTCATGATTTTTAAACCAATTTATTGCCTGTTTTAATACCACAAAAATCCAAAATTATTCCCAAATTATCATTTTGGTGAGTAACTTATTTCATTCTCATGTTTACACCAAAATATAAGTAAGGTAATTTTTGCATATTTTTTACAAATTCATTTGGCATTTTTAAAGCTAAATTGCATATAATTGCAATCATAGCCTATCTTGTAATTTTTAGCATTTTATAATTATAAAATTAATCTCAGCATTTTTAAATTAATCTTTATAATATTTATTTACCCAGTACTCTTAATTTACTTTTAAAATTGTGTTACAATTTTATCAAAAAATTAAAAAGGGAAAAATGGCTTTTTACGATTTAGCCCCAATGCATTTCAATTATAGCCAAATTGATAACCAAATTCAGCCCCAATTTGAGCCCAAATCACCCCAGCCCAATTACCCAATCAACCCGACCCAGTACCCATTAAATCAAACCCGCCCGCTTTCTTTTAATCTGAGCCGTTGATCATTTTTTATCAACGGCCCAGACCTCCCCTTTCCTTTTTTAATTTCAAACGACACCAAACCCTACCCCATTCCTCACAATACGCCGCCTTTGAATCCTCCTCTTTTCTCAACTCTCTCTCAACTCACCTCAAACCCTAGCCGCCGCCTCTCACCGAAACCCTAATCCACGGCTTCCCAAATTCATCGGAGGCCTATACCGGCCTCCCATGGCTTCTATCGCTCATCTCTGAGGTCTTATGACCAGATCTTGAAGGGGTCTCGACCAAGCCGTTGCTCGATGGCTGTTCTCCGGTCGCCTTCAACCTCTGTCCGGCCAGCCATGGCCATTCGAGCTCGATCTTCGACTATCCTGCCTAGATCTGAAGTTTCCAAAGCCTTTCTCATCGCCTGGGTTTCTTATGAAACCCTAGCTCTAAGGTTCCTTCTATTTATTTCTTAGATCTGCTCCAAGATCTATATGTGTTTGAACATTATGAGCATGTTTCTCAAAGTATTCCCAATTTTTTTGCTTTCAAAACTCTATGTTCTTTTAACTATGGTTTTAGGTTAAGTTATTTCGAAGTTCCTCTCTTATTCTTGGCATGTTTCTGACTTTGTTTGTTTGTTTTCCTTATCTGAGTAAGCATGTTGAAAATCCTAATTTTGTGATTGTTTGAGT
>NW_017674097.1:5786-49609 GCF_001879085.1 Nicotiana attenuata | reverse complement strand
TTGAATGCTATTCTATGCGATTCTAACTCTTATATAGAAAGTGGGAGCCGGTTAAGTTTTTTTTTTACATATATAGCGACCAAATAAGTTGGCGTCTTTATTTTGAATTATTGTACTGGTCAAGGAAAAAAGGATATAACGCCACTCTTTCTGGCGCTATGTCACTGTCAGTGTATAACGCCAGAAATAGTAGCGCTATATATTAACGGTGCTGTTACCGTTTATATATAGCGCCACTATTTCTGGCGCTATATATATTTTTGTTACCTTTTCTTTTTACACCTATTTATGTGTTTTGAGTCCAAAATAGCAACATTTTGGTTTCGGACTCGTATATGGAGTGACAAAAAGAGTTTAATTATTGTTAGCTAACTATAAATAAAAGAGAATAAGACAAAAGTGATAAATTATTAAGATTTTAAGTGCGTCAATTGAAATTGTTTAGACCAGATTGCCCTAAACAGGGACGTGCCAACATGTTAAATGAAAATTTTCTGCACTTCCCCCGCCTTCAGATTGTTAAATTGTTGTAGCCCTAGTATCTCCTCTACTCCCAAATGATAATATTTCATCATTTATTTCTTTTAATATGGACAATTTTATATCTTAATAATCTTTGTTTGAGAAGTGCATGAATTTTAACCTTTTAATTTAAGGTTATGGTCATCTCTCATTTTCTAACAGCTTTCCCTTGTTTTAGAACTTCGTTTTGAGCCAATTTTATGTGGGTTCAATTATCCGATAAGTAATGCCATCTCAATTTTTGCTTCACCTCTCTATGTGATATAGCTATAAATAACCCAAAAACTAAGAAAGCCATTTTAACGTCAGAGATGAGTAATGTCATGGGCAGCTTTCCAGCCATGCCCCATGACTCCTTGGGCGCGCTCCGTGGCGTCCTAGCAAACCTCCCAATGCCTAGCGCCACGGACGGCCCCGTGGTCTTGGCCGCGCCAAGTGACAAGCGCGCAGGTGCCTCTGTCGTCCCACCGATATCCCTCGCGGGCGCCAAGCCGCGGGCAGAAGCCAACAGCGCCGCGCGCGCAAACAACGCCGCGCGCAAACAACGCCGCGCGCGCAGACCATGATGCCAAAGACACTGCTACTGACAACGGACCTGCTGCTGCCTTATAGAAAACTAAGTCATTTTCATTGTAAATATAGAGTAATTTTATTTCATGTACTTCCATTATGTTTCTCTAGCTTAGTCAAGTCTAGTCTTGTAACTTTGGATTATTTTTTTTAAGTACTATTAGGGGGATCAAGCAATCAAAACTTTCTAGCAAGCAAGCAATTCTCTGCACTGGTGTCTCTCCCCCTCGACACCGCGTTGCTTTACTGTAATAGCTTTCATTAATGCAATCAAGCTTTCTTTCATTCTGAATTCTCATTTCTGTTCTCTCAATTGCTCTTGACATTGGTTTTCCCGTACGGCACTGACAATCTCGTCTAGCGTACGGAGGGGACTCTTCTTCTCTCATGTCGTCAAATATTGGGGCCTGCCCAAAGACATTGTTAGTGACCGCGACTCACGCTTCACTAGCAACTTTTGGACCCAACTCTTCAAGTGCCTTGGGTCAAAATTGAGTCACAACTCAAGTTTTCATCCGCAATCTGATGGCCAGACGGAGCGGTTCAATGGTATGTTGGAGGAATATCTCCTCCACTTTATAACCGGATCGCAGAAGAATTGGGTGAAGCTTCTGGATGCTGCTCAACTGTGTTTCAATTCACAAAAGAGCTCTAGTACCAACAAAAGCGCTTTTGAAATTGTTACCGGACAGCAACCGCTACTCCCACACACTGTGAATGCACCAAACATGGCTAAATCTCCTCGAGCTGCCAGCTTCTCAAAAGAGTGGAAACGGAATTTGGAGATAGTGCGGAGCTATCTTGTCAAAGCCCAAAAGCGGATGAAGAGGCATGCTGATCAGAATTGTCGCTTTGTTGAATATCAAGTAGGAGACAAAGTGATGGTCAAAATTCCAAAGCGGTACTTATTTGCAGGGGTCCATGACCCTCGCCTATTGCAAAAATACATTGGACCCTTGTCCATTGAAAAGCGTATTGGGAAGTTTGCATACCGGGTGGATACCCCAGCTTGGTGGAAAATTCATCCTGTCTTCCATGTCAGTCTCTTGAAACCTTTTCGGGAAGACACGGAGGATCCTTCAAGGAGCCAGCTCATAATACTCAGTATTCGAGGTCCCAATTCAACCGAGAAAAGGCGTGTTGAAGCTATCCTTGATGACAGAGTGATTCATGCCTCAAGGAAAGATCACCAAGAGTTTTTGGTGAAATGGCAGGGCTGTGATGCAGAAGAGAATACATGGGAGAGGGGAACAAACCTCAAGCCTACAAGAGCCTCATTGAAGATTATTTTGCAAGTAAGGCACCGAGGACGTCGCCAACTCAGGTGGGGGAGAATGTCATGGGCGGCTTTCCAGCCATGCCCCATGACCCCTTGAACGCACCCCGTGGCGTCCTAGCAAACCTCCCAATGCCTAGCGCCACGGATGGCCCCGTGGTCTTGGCCGCGCCAAGTGACAAGCGCGCAGGTGCCTCTGTCGCCCCACCGATATCCCTCGCGAGCGCCAAGCCGCAGGCAGAAGCCAACAGCGCCGAATATTGTTGGACCGGTTGTGGTGGACCGGTTTTCCAAGTATGCCACCTTTATTGCAGCCCCACAATATATATCAGCAGAAGATATAGCTCGACTCTTCTTCTCTCATGTCGTCAAATATTGGGGCCTGCCCAAAGACATTGTTAGTGACCGCGACTCACGCTTCACTATCAACTTTTGGACCCAACTCTTCAAGTGCCTTGGGTCAAAATTGAGTCACAACTCAAGTTTTCATCCGCAATCTGATGGCCAGACGGAGCGGTTCAATGGTATGTTGGAGGAATATCTCCGCCACTTTGTAACCGGATCGCAGAAGAATTGGGTGAAGCTTCTGGATGCTGCTCAACTGTGTTTCAATTCACAAAAGAGCTCTAGTACCAACAAAAGCGCTTTTGAAATTGTTACCGAACAGCAACCGCTACTCCCACACACTGTGAATGCACCAAACATGGCTAAATCTCCTCGAGCTGCCAGCTTCTCAAAAGAGTGGAAACGGAATTTGGAGATAGTGCGGAGCTATCTTGTCAAAGCCCAAAAGCGGATGAAGAGGCATGCTAATCAGAATTGTCGCTTTGTTGAATATCAAGTAGGAGACAAAGTGATGGTCAAAATTCCAAAGCGGTACTTATTTGCAGGGGTCCATGACCCTCGCCTATTGCAAAAATACATTGGACCCTTGTCCATTGAAAAGCGTATTGGGAAGTTTGCATACCGGGTGGATACCCTAGCTTGGTGGAAAATTCATCCTGTCTTCCATGTCAGTCTCTTGAAACCTTTTCGGGAAGACACGGAGGATCCTTCAAGGAGCCAGCTCATAATACCCACTATTCGAGGTCCCAATTCAACCGAGAAAAGGCGTGTTGAAGCTATCCTTGATGACAGAGTGATTCATGCCTCAAGGAAAGATCACCAAGAGTTTTTGGTGAAATGGCAGGGCTGTGATGCAGAAGAGAATACTTGGGAGAGAGGAACAAACCTCAAGCCTACAAGAGCCTCATTGAAGATTATTTTGCAAGTAAGGCACCAAGGACGTCGCCAACTCAGGTGGGGGAGAATGTCATGGGCGGCTTTCCAGCCATGCCCCATGACCCCTTGAACGCACCCCGTGGCGTCCTAGCAAACCTCCCAATGCCTAGCGCCACGGATGGCCCCGTGGTCTTGGCCGCGCCAAGTGACAAGCGCGCAGGTGCCTCTGTCGCCCCACCGATATCCCTCGCGAGCGCCAAGCCGCAGGCAGAAGCCAACAGCGCCGCGCGCGCAGACAACGCCGCGCGCGCAGACCGTGATGCCAAAGACACTGCTGCTGACAACGGACCTGCTGCTGCCTTATAGAAAACTAAGTCATTTTCATTGTAAATATAGAGTAGTTTTATTTCATGTACTTCCATTATGTTTCTCTAGCTTAGTCAAGTCTAGTCTTGTAACTTTGGATTATTTTTTTTAAGTACTATTAGGGGGGATCAAGCAATCAAAACTTTCTAACAAGCAAGCAATTCTCTGCACTGGTGTCTCTCCCCCTCGACACCGCGTTGCTTTTCTGTAATAGCTTTCATTAATGCAATCAAGCTTTCTTTCATTCTGAATTCTCATTTCTGTTCTCTCAATTGCTCTTGACATTGGTTTTCCCGTACGGCACTGACAATCTCGTCTAGCTTACGGAGGGGACCTCAGTTGGCGGACAGCAACTGTACTGGCATCAGTTGCCTAGCCTTACGTCGCCCTTCCAAGGAATCTCAGGAAGGCGCCGCGTAACACTTCATATGTCAGCATACCATTGCGGTAAATTTCTACCATTGGCTAATTAAAAGTAAAAACTGGTGGCATTAGCAGCCGCCCTGCAGTCACAATCACAAATCAAAATCATATTACCAAGTAACTTTTCTATTAATCCAAGAGAGTAGGAAATATTGCCCCTTCCAGCTTTATCTTGTCTTCCTAATTTTTCAACCTGGATTTGCATGTGTTGTTGAAATAATTTGAGAAAAGTGATTAGTTCAAATGTTTGGCAATCACGTCGAAGTAAAATCCTTTGTTCCTAAGATTCCTTCTTTGTCAACACCCATAAGTTTGGTGCCACGTATCTTGTTGAAGGAGAAGGGGATTTTATATAATTATAAAATCTTCAAGAATCATTCAACTTTTCACTTGATTTAACAAATGGTTTATTAAAGTGTACATCTTCAATAACTAGCTGTGTTTCTGAGGTTTTAAAATTCAGCTGCAAATCCTATGCTCTATTCTTTTCACATATTAGAATACAATCGATTAATTTCAACAAGCAAATGAAGGGCCAAAGGTAGACAAGAAAAGAGGAAAGAGACAAGTGTCCCAATATTCATGATCCAACAACTATTAGGTGGACAAAGACATACAAACAAACACAGAAATACACCAAATTGAAGAAATGGTGATAAATGAGAAGCATTCATGTACTGATGCACAAAATAATCATTAAAGATGAAAATCAAATGTTTAGACTTGGAGACAACAGAACATATAGTACTCCATTAATTTAATTTTAATATTTGTTTGGCAGCTGGGACGTCTTTTTAATAGCTATTATTACCAGCTACAAAAAAGGGGATTCATTAATTTAATGTCATAGGGGAAAACTTAGTAGTAGTAGTAGTAAACACACATATAATAACGGTTGACCAAACCAACTTTCAGAATAATACGGGCAATATTTAAAGAAGTAAATAAATGAATGATCATTATAATATTACATTAAAAAATACAGAGGAGGGTGAATAGTTTTTATGTACCCCTCAAATCTATAAAACTTGCAAGACACGTTTAATATATAATTTAATTTTTTTAATCTTGCCTTGAGTGCAAAAAAAGAAAAGAAATACTCCTATTACAGATTTAAACCATTATGATTAACTTTTGAGTTATTTCTCTATTTATAAATAATGTGATATACAAGCAGGGAATATTAATAATTTTAATATTATTAATTATTAAAAGTGAGTATCATTAAGTATTAGTTAAGTTAAAAAAAAGAAGGGGACAAGCCTAAAGTCCTTAAAGTGGGCTATTGGAAGGCAAAAGCTTAATGCCTTAAACAAAACAGAACGCTAGTTCCGTTTACTCACGCAGGCCCAAAGGCTTAAAGCCTTATATGAAACAGAGGGAGAAATTCAAAAATAGCCAGATTTACATATGGTAATTGAAAATAGCTACAATTTTAAAAGTAATCGAAATTTAGAAATGTTCATGTAAAGATAAATCTGAGTGAATACACTGTTCAAAATCTGAAAAATATTCCAGCATAATATACTGGAAATTCTAGTATATTATACTGGAGTTCCTGTATAATATACTGGACTTCCATCATAATATACTAGAGTTCCAGTATAATATACCGATCCAGCATAATATGCTGGAAGTTCATACACAGGTGCTCCAATCTCCAGTATATTTTGCTGGAACTTTCCGCGTGTTGGAGTTCCAGCATAATATGCTGGAAATTCATACACAGGTGCACCAATCTCCAGTATATTATGCTGCAACTTTTCGTGTTGCAGCAAAATAGTGGTTATTATTCAATGACTTTGCAAACGCTGGCTATTTTTCAATTACCAGTCCGAAAACTGGCTAGCCCGTGCTATTTTTACCGAAACAAAGGCAGCCACGAAATTACTCATGCACTAAAAGTTCGAGGTTTCTTACAAATCACTAGTTCTTGAATTCACGTATATAAAATTTCCTATTGTCAATTATTCTACAGTAGTAGTAGATAAGAATTGAATTATCAACAGTATGTTCCATGTTTAGGTGTGAAACTTTAAAATTAATTAAAATGAACTGGTTGATGTAGAATCGATCGTTTGACGGGTATAAATTGGACTGGGGCATACGTATTGGCTCGAGGAGCTTTTTGAGGTGAGTTGATATAACCCTTTCCTAAAGTGGTTTAACTCACAAAAGCACGCATACAAGGTTTTAATGAATTGCGTAAAAGAGTTAATATGTACTTAATTGGAGCGAGTGAGTACCTATTAACTTAGAATTATTCTAACTAAAGTTTAGATGGTTTATTCTGATATTTGTGCATGAATTTTCAGATTTTTGTGTTCTCCTTATATACCATTTTCAGGTTGAAAATTCATGAAAAAGCAAGAATCTTTAGAAATACTTTTGAACGTTTATTTCATGCTTATGCCATGCTTTATATTTAAGGATACCAATATGAATATGTATAGGATGTTCCATAAAAGATTTAGACTTGAATGGTCAAGAAAGTTGAGAAGTTGATTTAGATGGTCAAGAAATTTGAGAAGTTGATTTAGATCCTAGCGAGGTCACACAGAACAATTTATTATTAGACGAAATACATAAACAACCCCTTTAAGTTGCCCACAACGATCATTGAACACCTTAACTTGGCATATGACCATATAGATACTTCTATTTGATACATGTGTGTCTCATGAATATCCCGTTCAACAAGCCTCATGCGTGAGTTACGCTCGCTGATGCCATGTCAAACTGACAAATTATCGAGTGACACGTGTATTTCTTAAACAAATGATAGTTTATATTAAGAAAGAGTTATAATTTTTAATTAAAAATAGAAGAAAAAGACCCTTCTTTTCCACCTCTCAACCAAAACCATCACTTAAGCCACCGTAAAACAACCAAAGAGCCATAAACCACCATAGTAAAGTCAGCTTCTTCTCCCTTTAACGCCATGGACGTTGGAGCTTCTTTTTACCATGGTAACACAACCAAAACTACCACAAAAGCTCTAACCTTTAACCACTATTTCTCTCAAAGGTTCAATTTCTCATTCCCATACATTCCCCTCTCTCTTGCAGGCGCATCCTCTGCTTTGTTCTATTAAAAATCGCTCTTTGCTTTGCTTCCATTACTGCTCTTCCCAAATTCTATTGTTGCTCTTCCATTGGTTTGGTCTTTTATTTTTCTTTATGCAATAGACTCATTGGTTGAGGCCCATTGAAAACCACCCCAATTATTTGGTTGTATATCAATCTTTCCACCACTGTCTGTCAAAGTCCCCTTCACTTGTTTTTCTTTTTCTTTCTCAAAATTAAATCAGAAATTGTCTCAACCCACTTGACTAATATATTTTCACAAGCAAAGAACCACTATCAAATCCAAATTGTGATAAAATTTGAAGGTTTTATATGGGTTTGGTTTTTTAGATTTGGGGTCAATTAGGGAGATTGAAGAAAGTGTTAGTAGTTATGTGGTAGTGTAGTAGTAAAGATTTTTTATTTTGGGATTTGTTTAATAGTGAATAGCGATTGTGGTGGTGACTGAATTTGTGTCATTAATATGTTTTTTTGGTCATGGAGGGGAAAGATGGAGAAAGTTTGGGGTAGAGGACGGCAGACGATGTAGAGGAGAAATTGGAAAAGCATGAGGTCTAAGAATTAGGTGGGGTCCATATTGATTTTAGGAGACAAAAAAAGATAATCTAATTTTAAAGATCTTCATGCGCTTAGATCTGAGTGTAACACACGAAATTTGCCATGTCACCATAAGGGGTTTGAGAGAATACACTTCTACCAAGTAGAGGTGTTTGTCTGGTCATATGGCAAGTTAAGGTGTTCAATTGATCATTATGGACAACTTAAAGGGGAAATTTATGTATTTAGCCATATTATTAAAGTAATTTTTTGGAGTATCCACTATTTTGAGAAGGGGTCATCGTCCAGGCCGAGGGTCCTGATCAAGGCGTTGATTTCCTGAAACTACTTGTGCCAAAGTAATGTAACAAGCCGACCGGTCGTTTTGAGCTTTTGCATTTTGATCGCCAGTTCTCGGGCATGACTAGCCCCGTGTGATGTATTATGACTTGTGTAAATCGTCGGTTTTGGTTTTCAGGGCAATCAGAAAGGTTTTGGAAGGATAGTTCTCAGTCGGAAACTTAAAATTTGAAAGGTTTGGCCAAGTTTTGACTTGTTAGCATATGATCTCGGATTGAAATTTTTATAATTTGGTTAGCTCCGTTAGGTGATTTGGGACTTATGAGAGTGATCGGAATGTAATTTGGAGGTCCGTGGAAGCTTTAGGCTTGAATTGGCGAAATTAAAATTTTGGCATTTTCCGGTTGAAAGGTGAGATTTTGATATAGGGATCGGAATGGAATTTCGGAAGGTGTAGTAGGTTCGTTGTGTTATTTGGGATGTGTGAGCAAAATTTCAGGTCATTCAGACGTGGTTTGATAGACTTTTTGATCAAAAGCGGAATTCGAAAGATATTTGGAACCTTAGGCTTGAATCCGATGTGATTTGGTTGATGCAATGTTGTTTGAGGTGTTTTGAAGATTGGTATAAGTTTGGATAGTGGTATATGACTTGTTTGTGCTTTTGGTTAAGGTCCCGGGGGCCTCGGGGTGATTTCGGATGGTTGTCGGAAGGATTTGGAGTTGAGTTTGGCAGCTGAAGTTTTATGGTTGCTGTCATAACCGCATCTGCGGTTGGGAGGCCGCAGGTGCGACTCCCACAGATCCCGCCAAGAAGAAATCAGCTGGAACCGCAGAAGCGGTTAAGGGAGCGCACCTGTGATAGCGCAGGTGCGGGTATTTTAGCGCAGATGCAGAAATGGCCCTTTAAGTGGATTGCGTAGGTGCTCACCTGGGACCGCAAGTGCGGGTCCGCAGGTGCGACCATTTAACCGCAGGTGCAATTTTGCTGGGTCAGGATATGTTTATTTCACCCTTCGCGATTTTGAGTCGTTTTTCATAACATTTCAAACGGGAAGAAACTTTGGAGAGCTAATTGAAGGGAGAATGCAAGAGGGCTTCTTAGAGGTAAGGTCCTTGGTCCCTAAACTCGTTTTTATGATGATTTTTAAGGTTGTAAGCTTGAATTATATGGGAACATCAGTAGCAAATTGGAAGTTAGGGCTTGGAAATCGGAGACCTAAATCTAGGGATTTGAGGGGTCGTTTGTGGTCGAATTTTGATGTATTTGATATGTATGAACTCGTGAGAGTGTAAGGATTCTAGTTTTGTAATTTTTATCGGAATCCGAGACGTGGGCCCAGGGGCCGGGTTTGGCCAATTTCGGAATTTTTGGTAGAAATTGGATATTTTCGAGTGGACTTTGTTCCCTTAGCATATTTTGATGGTATAAATCTGTTTTGGATAGATTTGGAGCATCCGGAAGCCGATTCGAGAGGCAAAGGCATCGCGGCTAGAGTTGGACCGGATTGAGGTAAGTAATGATTGTAAATACTGTCCTAGGGGGTATGAAACTCCGGATTTCATATTGTTGTGCTACTTTGAGGTGATGCACACGCTAGATGACGAGCGTGGAGTCATGCACCATTGGGGATTGTGACTTGGTCCATCGTGTAGGACTGATGAGTCGCGTATTTGATTGAAAACTATTTGTTATCATTGTGTTTTGAAAAGTGTTGCTACGTTTTGGGGGGAATGCCATATTTGGGCCTCGTGCCAACTGTTTTGGACCCTTATGGGGCTTTTACTATTATTCCTTACTGTTTTGACTTAATAGTTGTACTCAGTCATGCTATGTTTTACTGATTTCTTAACTCAGCCTTATGTACTAAATTTTAATACTATAAATAATATTCTTGAGCTGAATGCCCTGTTTTTACTGATAGTCCGAGTGACTTGTGAGGTTGATAGCTGAGAGAGGCCGAAGGCCTGACTTTGGGGGTTAATGATCGAGAAAGACCGATGGTCTGATTGTGAGGTTAACGACTGAGAGGGGCCGAGGGCCTGGTGGTGAGGATTATATATATATTTATGGATCGGGCTGCACGCCATTGTGATATTATATATATTTATGGATCGGGCTGCACGCCGCAGCGATATTGATATGTATATGGATCGGGCTGCACGCCACATCGATATAGCGCTTGGGCTGTAGGAGCCCTTCCAGAGTCCGCACACCCCTAGTGAGCGCAGTCGACTATATATTTATGGATCGGGCTGCACGCCGCAATGATATACGGATCGGGCTGCACGCCGCAGCGGTTGTGATAAGGTACCTATTGAGCGTGAGTGTTGAGTGTGAGCGCTGATTGCTGGGAGTTGAGTCATGAGTGACTGAGTCGTTTGCCCGAGGGGCTATATATATACACACACACATATACGAGTGATGTTTTTCTTGAGGGGCCTGTTGATGAACTTACTGTTTTCACTCCTCCTTAAAGTGAGTCTCTATTGAATATGTTGATTAAATTACTGTTTTCACTCCTCTTTGGGCCGAGCCTCTATTACAAATGTTTTAAACAACTTTCATTTAAACTGAAGTTTTTATGAGGTGTTCGGAATTTAGTCATTGATTTGGCTTTGTTACTCCCACTGAGATTTCTATGTTATGCGATGGTTATGAATTTCTGTTTACCGAGGGGCTGTACACGAACTATGTTTTGGCCGAGGGGACGATTATGATTTTGTCACTTTCACTATAAATTACGTTGAACTTCTACTGAAACTGTTAGAAAGACCTTCTTAAAGGATTTTTCCCGAAATGGCAGTTGAACGAGATGATTTGATTTATATCCTGTTTTGGAAACATGTTGTACCCACTGTGGTGCGATGACATGGTTAATGTGATTTCTTACTGCTCAGTCTTTATTTACTTTTATTACTTACTGAGTTGGCGTACTCACATTACTCCCTGCACCTTGTGTGCAGATTCAGGTATTTCTGAGCTCGGTGGCAGGTTCATCGGAGTTAGCAAGGTAGTTGTCTGGCGTTCGCAGCCCTGCTTCTCTCCCTCCTTATTCTTCCTTATGTATTCTTGTGATTTTTCCCGGCCGTGTTGGTCTTTATGTTGTTAGACAGTTGGAGTAGATGCTCATGACTAGTGACACCCCGATGTCGAGCTTGTGTATTTATTCTGCACTATTCATTTAGACTTACATCATGAGATTGTTGATTAATAAATGGTATTTTGTTGATTAATAAATGGTATAAAAATGACTTTTATTGAAAATTGGTTAATTCGGGAGTTGTGTCGGCTGGCCTAGTTCCTCGATAGGTGCCATCACGACCGAGTCGGTTTTAGGGTCGTGACAAATTGGTATCAGATCCTAGGTTACATAAGTCTCACGAGTCATGAGCAGGTTTAGTAGAGTCTCGCGGATCGGTACGGAGACGTCTGTACTTATCCTTGGGAGGCTGCAGAACCTTTAGGAAAAACTTCACATTCTTGAATTCTTATCGTGTGTCTTTGATTCAGCTTGAAAGGTAACTCTTTGAATTCCTTCCACGCATTCGTATGCGCGTGTGAGCGCTCAGTACTAGATGTGCATCGACGGCTTGTGATTCCCTGATCGGGGGCGAGATGTGATTTCTGTGTGTTGATATTGGGCTAGTCTGGAGGACTTGAGGCCGGGCTTTGGTTGTAGCTTGAGCACTGAGGTGCTGTTTGTGTGAGTACGTGCTTTTGGACTTATATATCCGATAGTGTCCCTATTACTGGAAGTGATGGCTGGATAGTTACGTGATGAGTGTGATGTGACTGCGAGATATGTTCATATGAATTGAATGAGACGAGAAGGGTCTGCTTTGGGCAGCAAGAACTATTAGGTGTTTGATTTACCATCGTGATTTGATGTGTATCCCCGAGTTGTGGGTGTGATGAAGGATCTTTTCATGTTGCCTAGTTGGGAAGTGAAGAAGATTTCACGTTGTGATATGAGTTCAGGCTCAGGAAGATTAAATGACTGCAAAATGTTTATGACAGTGGAAGGGTATAAAGAGATGTTAGTTTGAGGCGAAGCAGGTGGGTTATCTCCTGCGGAGTGTTCTGAAGTTTGTGTGATCCTTATGCTGTTGTTGGAAGGTCTCCTTTACCTGTGAAGTATATGTGTTGCAATTTAAATGTGGGTCGCTTAAGAGAGTGGGCTTGACTGTTACGAGAGTGAATGCGAGATTTGCAGAAGATTTGAATTACTAGATGGTCTGTGTTGCACGAGCTTATGGAGGATCGAGTTTAATATCATTATGATATTATGGCAGTAATAGAGTATATGCATTATGAGTTATTGTGTGTTTTGATCTATGGCCTTGAGCCAAGTGGGGGAGTCTGCTATTGATTAGTTGATTAGGCAGTGTGGCTTTTGCTTAGGTCTCATGTGGTGAGTCTGGGTCAAGGATTGTGGTGTTATAGCGAGAAAAAGTATCAAGTTGAAGGTAAAACAGAAGGAACTTGGATAGATGGGATAGCTTGGTAGTAGGCCGGGTCAGGATGGTAAGGATATGACTAGTTCCTTGGGTGCTTACGAGGTAATGAGCTTCTACAGGTGTTTCGCGGCGCTGCTCTTGGGTTTTAGTGTCCTGCGTAGCTTGGTTGAGTTAGAAGGATTCAGTCCTGACGGTTTAGTTTTGTGCAATGGGAATTCAGAGAGTTCTTGATGGTTTCTACTACGGTTAGAGATGTATATTTTCTACTGGCGTGAGGAGCATGAGATGTATAGTGATTTTCTTCTAGACGGGATCAAATGGAAAGTTCTTGGCTAGTTGAGTATGTAGTTTCTTGTGGCTCGGAATGGATATAAATTTCTTACGTTCATCCTAGGATGGTATGGTATATGTGGTATGTTGTGTAGGATTGAGATTTGCATGTGTGAGATCACAGTTCAGTTCTGAAAGGAAGGTCATAATTTCTTAGGCAGCATGGACAATTTCAGGTGACTAGATAAATGAGGCCATTGATTGGTGTGGTTTGATGGGGGTATACGTTCAGAAGGGGCGATGTGTTTGAGTTATGGATACTTTCTTGGTATTGTGCTACTCTCTTGTTTGATCGATCGCTGGAGTTCAGATTTTGCCTTGTGGAACAGGAAAATTTTAGGAGTATTCCTTGTAGGATGCCCGTGTAATCAGAGAAGTATGGGTGTTCAGGCGGTGGAGTTGAGACCTGAAATGGTGATTCAAATGTCCTAATGGATTTGGAGACTGAGAGTTTGTGCGAGTAGATGGTTTCGTGGTTGTGGACTGTAAAGATGTGGGTAGCTAGTCGGATGGTAGTATGTGCTATGATTTAGTCATTGTGAACTTTCGGAGAGTTGTGTATCTGTTGTGAGTGACCGGAGCTGATTTGGGGTCCATTGGTAGGCCAATATGGATGCGTGTTATGCATCGAGTCAGATATGTTGACTCCGAACTGTTATTGTTGATAGATGTGCCATTTGATTGTTGTTGAGCTTATTCATGTTCTGGGGGATCTATGAGTCACTCTTTTGTGTTACGAGGAGTTATGATTTGTTGGTTATATGCACATATGGTGCGGTTCTATTTGGGCTTTATAGTAGAGTTCGAGTGAGACGGGTATTTGGGTGTTGCATGGTTGATTGCGCATTTGAGATGTTCTCTCGGACTGACATGACATTACAACGTTTGCCCTCCATGGTTATGGTGATTCACTATTGGTACTAGACACCAAATTGCACGTGGTTGTTGATGTTGAGAATAGTGACTTAAGGTGATTTATGTGGATCAGTGTTTGAATAGTATTGCGCATTGTAGCAAAGTCATGTGGAGGTATGATCATTCGAGTTAGATTCGTTTGTTCTGTTTCTACGATGTGTGTCAGGCTCTCAACATTATTTGTGGTGGTACTGGCGAGCTTGTTGTACGGCTCTTTCATTTGAGTCATTTTCATGATTTGAGTATGTTCAGATTGTTGCTTATTGGTGCACGGGTTGCACGAGTTACGACTTTAGATCGTATTGATTTGTCATGTCACCAGAGTAGTTGTGTTGGATTAGATGAGATCGTGGGGATCTAGAATGAATACAAACGGATTCGGTTTTAGTGTGTTGGAAGGATAATATCGATGTTCGGCTTAGAAAATTGCTATAGTCCTTACCCGAAGAGAAGTGGCTTCACGAATAATTGATCTGAGGAATGATTATGACTTTCTACATGTTTCAAATATCGTTGGCAGTATACGGCAGTGTTGGAATGAGGCTTTGTTTGATATGTGGTTTATTACTGGTATTAGGTTGTTTGAGCAGTTGTTGTGATTACAAGTTATCGCTACGAGTGTTGGAGTTGTGTGGTATATCATGTAATTGCATCTGAGGTTGCAGATATGGTTTGTTATAGCTTGTTCGGGCTTATTCAGAGTATAGATGTGAGATTTTGATCTTGTGGATGATTTCAGAAGTGGAAGTGTGGTTCTAAGGTTTATAGGCTAGGTTGGATTGTGGAATTTCAGTTACATTGTGTTATCGGACCTATATGAGAGAGGGTGACGTGGGATCACCCCCAAGTATGTGCATGGCAAGGTTACTCAGCGATTGATGGTTTTTCGGAACAACTCTGGGCACGTTCGAGTACGAACGTATGTTTAAGTGGAGGAGGATGTAACGACCCGACCGGTCATTTTGAGCTTTTGCATTTCGCTCGCCAGTTCTCGGGCATGAATAGCCCTGTGTGATGTATTATGACTTGTGTAAATCGTCGATTTTGGTTTTCAGGGCAATCGGAATGGTTTTGGAAGGACAGTTCTCAGTGGGAAACTTAAAATTTGAAAGATTTGACCAAGTTTTGACTTGTTAGCATATGATCTCGGATTAGAATTTTTACGATTTGGTCAGCCTCGTTAGGTGATTTGGGACTTAGGAAAGTGATCGGAATGTAATTTGGAGGTCCGTGGAAGGTTTAGGCTTGAATTGGCGAAATTGAAATTTTGGCATTTTCCGGTTGATAGGTGAGATTTTGATATAGCGGTCGGAATGGAATTTTGGAAGTTGCAGTAGGTCCGTTGTGTCATTTGGAATGTGTGTGCAAAATTTCAAGTCATTCAGACGTGGTTTGATAGACTTTTTGATCAAAAACAAATTTCGGAAGATTTTTGGAACCTTAGGCTTGAATCCGATGTGATTTGGTTGATTCAATGTTGTTTGAGGTGTTTTGAAGATTGGTATAAGTTTGGATAGTGGTATATGACTTGTTTGTGCTTTTGGTTGAGGTCCCGGGGGCCTCGAGGTGATTTCGGATGGTTGTCAGAAGGATTTGGAGTGTAGTTTGGCAGCTGAAGTTTTCTGGTTGGTGTCATAACCGCATCTGTGGTTGGGAGGCCGCAGGTGCGACTTCCGCAGATGCGGCTAAGAAGAAATCAGCTGGAACCGCAGAAGCAATTAAGGGAGCGCACCTGCGATAGCGCAGGTGCGGGTATTTTAGCGAAGATGCGGAAATGGCCCTTTAAGTGAATTGCGCAAGTGCGCACCTGGGACCGCAGGTGTGACCATTTAACTGCAGGTGCAGTTTTGCTGGGTCAGAATGTGTTTATTTCACCCTTCGCGATTTTGAGTGGTTTTCCATGACATTTCAAACGGGAAGAAACTTTGGAGAGCTAATTGAAGGGAGAATGCAAGAGGGCTTTTTAGAGGTAAGGTCCTTGGTCCCTAAACTTGTTTTTATGATGATTTTTAAGGTTGTAAGCTTGAATTATATGGGAAAATCAGTAGCAAATTGGAAGTTAGGGCTTGGAAATTGTAGACCTAAATCTAGGGATTTGAGGGGTCGTTTGTGGTTGAATTTTGATGTATTTGATATGTATGAACTCGTGAGAGTGAAGGATTCTAGTTTTCCAATTTTTATCGGAATTCGAG
This sequence comes from Nicotiana attenuata, assembly GCF_001879085.1. NCBI lineage: Eukaryota > Viridiplantae > Streptophyta > Magnoliopsida > Solanales > Solanaceae > Nicotiana > Nicotiana attenuata. The sequence continues at coordinate 33,411 of NW_017674097.1, read as the reverse complement.
ACGTGGGCCCGGGGGCCGGGTTTGGAAAATTTTGGAGTTTTTGGTAGAAATTGGATATTTTCGAGTGGGCTTTGTTCCCTTAACATATTTTGATGGTATAAATCTGTTTTGTATAGATTTGGAGCATCTGGAAGCCGATTCGAGAGGCAAAGGCATTGCGGGCAAGAGTTAGACCGGATTAAGGTAAGTAATGATTGTAAATACTGTCCTGAGGGTATGAAACCTCGGATTTCACATCGTTGTGCTACTTTGAGGTGACACACACACTAGATGACGAGCGTAGAGTCGTGCACCGTTGAGGATTGTGACTTGGTCTGTCGTGTACGACTGATGAGTCGCGTATTTAATTGAAAACTGTTTAATATCATTGTGTTTTGAAAAGTGTTGCTACGTTTTGGGGGGAATGCCATATTTGAGCCTCGTGCCAACTGTTTTGGACCCTTATGGGGATTTTACTATTATTCCTCACTGTTTTGACTTAATAGTTGTACTCAGTCATGTTGTGTTTTACTGATTTCTTAACTCAGCCTTATGTACTAATTTTTAATACTTTAAATGATATTCTTGAGCTAAATGCCCTTTTTTACTGATAGTTCGAGTGACTTGTGAGGTTTATGGCTGTGAGAGGCCGAAGGTTTGACCGTGAGGTTAATGATCGAGAAAGACCGAGGGTCTGATTGTGAGATTAATGACTGAGAGGGGCCGAGGGCCTGGTGGTGAGGATTATATATATATATATGTATATATATATATATATATATATATGTATATATATATATATGTGGATCGGGCTGCACGCCGTAGCGATATTATATATATTTATGGATCAGGCTGCACGCCGCAGCGATATTGATATGTATATGGATGGGGCTGCACGCCGCAGCGATATAGCGCTTGGGCTTCAGGAGCCCCTCCGGAGTCTACACACCCCCAGTGAGCGCAGTCGACTATATATATGGATCGGGCTGCACGCCGCAGCGATATATGGATCGGGCTGCACGCCGCAACGGTTGTGATAAGGTACCTATTGAGCGTGAGTGCTGAGTGTGAGCGCTGATTGCTGAGAGTTGAGTCATGAGTGACTGAGTGGCTTGCACGAGGGGCTATATATATATATACATACATATACGAGTGATGTTTTGCTCTAGGGGCCTGTTGCTGAACTTACTGTTTTCACTCCTCCTTAAAGTGAGTCTGTATTGAATATGTTGATTAAATTACTGTTTTCACTCCTCTTTGGGCCGAGCCTCTATTACAAATGTTAAACAAATATTTTAAACAACTTTCATTTAAACTGAAATTTTTACGAGGTGTTCGGAATTTAGTCACTGATTTGGCTTTGTTACTCCCACTGAGATTTCTAAGTTATGCGATGGTTATGAATTTCTGTTTGTCGAGGGGCTGCACACGAACTATGTTTTGGCCGAGGGGCCAATTATGATTTCGTCACTTTCACTATAAATTACGTTGAACTTCTACTGAAATTGTCAGAAAGACATTCTTAAAGGGGTTTTCCCGAAATGGGAGTTAAACGAGATGATTTGATTTATATTCTCTTTTGGAAACATGTTGTACCCATAGTGGTCCGATTATGTGGTTTACGTAATTTCTTACTGCCCAGTCTTTATTTACTTTTATTACTTACTGAGTTTGCGTACTCACATTACTTCCTGCACCTTGTGTGCAGATTCGGGTATTTCTGAGCTCGGTGGCGGGTTCATCGGAGTTAGCAAGTTAGCTGCATGGCGTTCGCAGCCCTGCTTCTCTCCCTTCTTATTCTTCCTTATGTATTCTTGTGATTTTTCCCGCCCATGTTGGTCTTTATGTTGTTAGACAGTTGGAGTAGATGCTCATGACTAGTGACACCCCGATGTCGGGCTTGTGTATTTATTCCGCACTATTTATTTAGACTTACATCATGAGATTGATGATTAATAAATGGTATTTTGTTGATTAATAAATGGTATAAAAATGACTTTTATTGAAAGTTGGTTAATTCGGGAGTTGTGTCGGTTGGCCTAGTTCCACGATAGGCGTCATCACGATCGGGTCGGTTTTAGGGTCGTGACAAGTAGGGAGCACACGAGCCAAGGGTCTCGTTGCTGAGAATTTGCCTAGCCAGGCTAAGCTATGAAACGTGAGCGCTGAGAAGCATGAAGCGAGTGACACCTCATGGATTGGGCCTATTCGATCAGGTTGGGATCGAACCTGTACCGATCACACGGTGACTAAGATAGAAATAAGTCAGGATAGTTGGAACTCCCGAAGCATAAAGTGAAGTATTTTTTTCGATAAGAAATAAAAAGAAAAGAATTTCTTTTAGAATATTCATAAACTACTATTATGCAATTATTTTAGAATTGTCCTTAGAAGCTTTATGTTTTTCATGCATTTAGAATCTTTGCTTGTAATTTATATTTTGTTAAAGTTTCGTTCCCTCCTTTAGTGGGGGGTTGTTGAGACTCACTGAGTACAATGGATGGTACTGACGATCTCTTTTGGGAACCTGAGTTGGTCTGCAGTACAACGTACGAACCAGTTTTGCAGGCGAGCAAGCTACAGGTTAGGACTTCCCTCACTTCCAGTGCTATTGGTGAGCTCCGCTTTTGTTCATGGAGTATTCCTTTGAGTCGTCATTATTTAGCTATTTCTTTGTTTACTTGGAGAACTAGCCAGGAAATCTCATGCCCTGAGCTTTGCGTCAGTTTATCAATAGAGGCTTCATAGACACAGTCCGTGGGTTAAGATTCAAGTGTTTTGATAATAACTTTGCAGTATTTCAGTAGTTACTATGAATAAAGTTTTGGAGTTGGTTTATTTTAGATATTCAAATGAATTAAAAGTATTTGATTAAAGTATTGCCTTGTTGCGTATAAAGTTTGAAGTTATAATAGTTTTGATAAGCGCAGATGGTTCGCTCGGTCAAATTTAGTAATCGAGTGCAGGTCACGGCTTGTTCAGAAAACGGGTCGTGACATTTTAAAAAATAGATTTTCAGGTGTGCTGAAATATTTCTTTTCCATAACGAACTACTCGCCTAGCATCAAATTTTTCACAAAAAAAAAACTTAAAAAATTAAAAGCATCCATTTTATACCAAACTGAGTATCGATCCATCAACCTTCCCCAGATGGGAGAAGCGCATGACCAATGAACTCTGGAAATTGAACAATAATTAGTTCTAAATGCAATAACAATGATCACGCAAAATGATGTCTGTTATGAAATACATATTATATGGATGTTCACTAATCAACTTTAACTCCCACTACTCTTCTTCATTATGTAGATAATCCTCACTACTTCTCACCATTATAGTTGTAACTCCCACACCAACATAACCTCATAATGATCTTCCCCATGTTCTCAATAGTTAATACCATGTTTATGATATCTCTTTGTATACCTCAATGTGATCCTATAAATAGATGGTTTGAGCATCACATTGTACACACTTGAATACATGAAAGAAATAAGAATCTCTTCTCTCTTGCTCCCTACATTCTTGTCTATTTTCTTGTTTTATATTATTACTTTGAGCTAAGTCTCGTAATACGTTATCAGCACGAATTGCTATATTCTTCTTATATTTTCTATAAGAAATGAAAGCCTTCCATGGGAGCTACCATTGCTTTTGCTGCTTTGGCCAGTGATAAGTTGACATTTCATGTCGTTGGTAAGTTAGGCTATAATGTCGAGATGGGGCATGGCTTATAATAAAGTAGTTGTGTTGAATTAGATCTAATACATTTCTGCCGCCACTTTGCTCAATTGCTTTCTAAGCCACAAAGTAGTCGACAGGTAATAGTACAGATGATGTTAGGTATTATTTTTATGATATTATAAAATTTATAATCTTCAGGTGCACTCATAATTCTTTTATATGGTCAATTTGAAAAAGTGACTTACTTCTATTTTGGCAGTAGAAATATATATAACGCTAATTAATATTTTACTTTAGACACATGAAAGATGATAATAGTTATATCATGGTCCATACTAACTAATTAGATGCACATATCATCAATCTAAGTTGATTACTTCTTTAAGAATCATATTAAAAATAATAACTTTGAGGAGCAACAATATGTGATGTGCTTTAATATCCAGATTGAGATATGTGATTGTCCGACTACCCGACAATTGACTTTCTAGATCTTCTGATAATGTAGTTCATTTTTTGCATAAAAGTAAATATGTGATAAGGTGATGCAAATACTATTAAATTTTATTTATCATTAGACGAGTTTTCACTTGCAACCTTTGGAAGTGGTAATATTTTAAAGTCTTATGATGACTGGATGTAATGATGCCATTGATTGAGGGTAAGACTGTCACGACCCTAAACCCAAACTCGGTCTTGATGGCGCTTCTCATGAAAACAAGGTCAGCCGACACACTTCCAATTCACTTTAAGCAATTAATTAAATAAATACTAAGTCTTTAATAGAAATAAAATCCCAAGATAATAGTATAAGTTGCGGAATTAAAAACCAACATATCTCGACATCGGAATGTCACCAGTCATGAGCATCTAAAATAATACTACAAATCTGAAAGTCTAATCCTCTACTACATAACTGAATCAAAAAGGGAAATAAAATAGAGGGAGAATGCACTGGGCTGCGGATCGCCAAGCAGCTACCTAGTAAATCTCCGAAGATTTGCTAGAAACTATCAACCCTCAGTAACAGGATCTGTAGCGCCCGATTTTGCTCACAGGGGTGCAGGGAGTAAAGTGAGTACTCCAACTCAGTGAGTAATAACAATAAATGAAGGCTGAGCGATATAAAATCACGTTAAACACAACAATAAGCTATAAGAGGCAGAACAAAATCAGTAAACACAATTAAATAGTGAAATCTTATAAAACACCTTTTAAGCAGTTAAACATGTAAAGGAAAAGTAGCTAGAAAGGTAAACACACAAGAACGGCTCAGTAACAACAGCAGAATCAGCCCCTCGGACAATATCACAAAACAATACCAGCCCCTCGGGCTATATCTCATATCACAATGGGTACCCGCGCTCACTGGGGGTGTACAAACTCCGGGAAGGGCCCCTTACGGCCCAAGCGCAATATCAAGCCATCTCGTGGCATCATAAACAGGCTCTCGGCCTCATATCAATCACAAGCCACCTCGTGGCGTACAATATCAGGCCCTCGGCCTTATTATCATAATCAGTATATCACTGCTGCGGCGTGCAACCCGACCCAAAAGTATCCTCACAATACAGGCCTTCGGCCTTACTCAGTCAGAATCTCATAAGCCTCTCAGGCAACAGTAAAATATGAAGCTCAGCTCAAAATATCTTTTAAAATATCATTTAAGGTGTTTAAAACAGAATAACTTAGCTGAGTTTTTGAAAACAGTAAAATATGGCATGACTGAGCACAAGTATGAAATCAAATAGCGAGGAAAATATTAGTAAAAATCACCTAAGGGTTCAAATAGTTGGCACGAAACCCAAATATGGCATTTAGCCCAAAACATAACAATATCAAACAATTAGCTATCAAATACGCAGTAAAATAGTCATTCGGGATGCACTAAGTCACAATCCCCAACGGTGCACGACCCCACGCTCGTCATCCAGCGTATGTCTCACCTCAACATAGCCGAACGCATTTAAAATCATTACGCACCTCAATCCGGCCCCAAAATCTAGCTCGCAATGCCTTTGCCGTTCGAATCGGTCTCCGGATGCTCAGAATCTACCAAAAATCAGAACGTAACCATTAAATTATGCTAAAGGGACGAAGCCCACTCGAAAATAATCGAAAAACATCACAAATCCCGAAATTACCAAAACCCGACCCCCGGGCACACATCTCGGAATTCGATAAAATTAACATCATTAGATTCCTTATCTCCCCACGAGTTCGTACATATAAAAAGTTCAAAAATCCGACCACAAATGGTCTTCCAAAACCTCGATCAAAGGCCTAGGCTTCTAAGCCCTAGTTTCTCTTATTTTACCTTTAATTACAGCTCTAATCCGTGCCTTAACACCATAGAATCGAGGTTTAAGGTCCACAATTCTTACCACAATGAGTTCCCTTTGAATTCTCTCTTCAAAATCGCCCAAAGCTCTCAAATTCGTGTTTAAAAGTGAAGAAACCCTCTGAAAATCACGAAGGAGGAAATATAACTATTCTGACCCAGGTTTTTCGCACCTGCGGTCCATAAGTCGCACATGCGAGACCGCTTCTGCGGTCCCAATGGCCGCACCTGCGGATTCCACTTAACGGGCCAAAATCGCATCTGCGATATGCTACCCGCACCTACTCTATCGCAGGTGCGCTTCCCCCTACAGCTTCTGCGGTTCTAGCTGGTCAGGCCCTTAGCCGCATCTGCGACCACATTTGTGCTCCAGATGAGACGACCAGCTGGGTCGTCACATCCTCCCCCTCTTAAGCAAACGTTCGTCCTCAAACGAGCCAAGGAACGTACCTGAAGCCTCAAATAGGTCCGAGGATATCTGCTCCGCATCTCCTGCTCTGTCTCCCAGGTAGCCTCCTATTGATATCCAATTTTTCCCTATGTATTTTACCTTCAATACTTTCAAAATAGCATGTGTATGCATATATAAGCATGCCCAAGAGTTTTGGTATTTTTTCCTAATTTTTTTAAAAAATTTTAAAATCAATTATTGTCTATTTTTGGTAGTACTAAATCCAATAATTGTTCCCAAAATTATCACTTTGGTGAATAATTTATTTCTATTCTCGTATTTACACCAAAATATAATTAAGGTGATTTTGGCATATTTTTATAAATTTATTTGGTATTTTTAAATCTAAATTGCATATAATTTCAATTATAGCCTATTTTACGATTAACAACATTTTACAATTATAAAATCATTTCCAGTATTTCAGATCAATATTTATATATTGTTAATTAGTTCAGTGCTTTTAATTTGTTTTTAAAATCATTGTAACTATTTTTATAAAATAAAAAGGGGGAAATTGGCTATTTAACACATAGCCCATTTCTGTTTCAATTGTAGCCTCAATTTGACCCCCTAATTCCGCCCAAATCAAAATAACCCAATTTCAAATTTAACCCAACCCACGACCCGTTTTCAGACCCACCCGGCTTCCCCTTTAACCCTGGCCGTTGATCATTTTGATCAACGGCCGTGATTCTTCCTTTCCATTTTAATTCCCAATACCCCCTTACCCTAGATCATTCTGTCAAAGACGCCGCCTTTGAACTCTCTTCGTCTCCCAAATTCTCTCTAGCCTCTCCGAAACCCTAATCATTTCCTACTTGTTTCTACCACAGTCCCAGCGGAATCCATGGCATTCCTGGCTATGGGTGGCCTGTACTCACTCTCTCTCATCATTAAATCTAAGCAAAGTTTGGAGGCCCGACTTCAATGTCTCTCTTTATANCTTGTTCTTAATTGTTACCTTGTTCAACTGCCTGTAATCAATGCACATTCTCATCGTGCCATCCTTCTTCTTCACAAAGAGAACCAGCGCACCCCACAGTGACATACTAGGACGAATGAACCCCTTATCCAGGAGTTCCTGAAGCTGCTCCTTTAACTCCTTCAACTACGCTGGTGCCATACGATATGGTGGTACACAAATAGGCTGAGTGCCCAGCACCAGGTCAATACCAAAATCTATATCCCTGTCCGGTGGCATACCCGACAGGTCTGCAGGAAATACGTCGGGAAAATCCCTCACAACTAGAACAAAATCAATACTGGGAGTCTCTGCACCAACATCCCTCACAAAGGCTAGATATGAAAGACAACATTTCCCAACCATACGCTGGGCCTTTAAGAAAGAAATCACACTGCTGGGAACATAATCGGTCTAACCTCGCCACTTAATCTGTGGCACACCCGGCAAGCCAAAGTCACTGTCTTGGCATGACAGTCCAGAATAGCCCAGCACAGAGATACCAGTCCATGCCTAAAATAACATCGAAGTCCACCATACATAACAATAACAGATCCACTTGGGTCTCCAGACCCCCAATAGTCACAACACACGATCGGTACACACGGTCTACCATAACTGTATCGCCCACCGGCGTAGAGACATGAATAGAAGAAACAAGGGACTCGCACGGCATACCCAGATAATGGGAAAAATAAGACGACACATAAGAGAAAGTAGAACCAGGGTCAAATAACATAGAAGCATCCCTACGGCAGACTGAGATAATACCTGTAATCACCGCATTTGAAGCAATCGCATTAGGCCTAGCTAAAAGTGCATAGAAGCAGGCCTGACCACCACCGAATCGACCTCCCCCTATGGGGCGGCCCCTAGATGACTGTCCTCCACCCCTAGCTAGCTGGGTGGGTGGTGAAGTGGTTGTGCCTGAGGCTGATGACTGACCCCTCTGCTGAGATGAACCCCCAAGACGACGAGGGCACTACCTCCACATGTGACCCATCTCTCCACACTCATAGAAACTTCCGGGTGCTGGAGACGGGGACTGATGGGAACCCCTAGCACCAGAATGACTAGCAGACGCACCTGGCGTAGAAGAATACTGAACTGATAGAGCACGGGACGAACCCTGGGTTGGAAGTGCACTGAGTGAGGAATGACCCTGCTGAGAACCGTGAGAACCATGGCCTGATGATGCCCCACGATAACCTGGGCGAGCTGACTGAGCATGCCTGAACTGACGGCCACTACCGCGCTGAAACTAGCCCCTCGAAGGGGCACCCCCATAACTACTACGGCCACGAGGCCTCTTGGCATCCCTCTCCTCGTGCTCCTGGCAACGAATTGACTCAATCTCACGAGCAATATCCACAACCTCCTCAAACGTAGCACCTGACAATGTCTCCCTAGTCATGAGAACACGAAGCTGGTAGGTGAGGCCATCAACAAACCTCCTGATCCTCTCTCTCATCGTAGCAACCAACCAAATAGCATGTCGAGCTAACTCTGAGAACCTCATCTCGTACTGAGTAAACATCATATCTCCCTGTCTCAACTGCTCGAACTGCCTACGCAGCTCCTCCCTATGGGACTGTGGAACATACTTCTCCAAAAATAGAGCAGAGAACTGCTGCCAAGTCAGAGGTGTCGAACCAACAGGCCTACGCCTCTCATATGCCTCCCACCAAATGAAGGCAGCTCCGATAAACTAAAAGGTCGTGAATGCAACCCCGCTAGTCTCCATAATACCCGTAGTGCAAAGAATCCTCTAACATCTGTCTAAGAAGCCTTGGACATCCTCGCCCTCAGCACCACTGAAAGTAGGAGGCTGGAGTCTGCCAAATCTCTCCAATCTACGTTGCTCGTCCTCTAGAATAACTAGAGCTACGTAACCCTGAGCAGCTGCCACCGCTTGGCTAGTGGTGCCTCCGGTGTCTGCACTCCCTAATCCACCGGATCGGGTGTGCGGGCGGCGGGAGTCTGAGAGCGTCCCTCTGCCTGAGAAGTGGCTGCGGCAGTAGAGACCGTGACCGCCTGAGCAAGACTCGTACATACTGTCAAAATCTGGGCCAAAGTCTCCTGAAGACCCAGAATCACAATGGGCACAGTTGGTGCCTGAGCTGGTGCTGCTGGAGTGTCCACAACTGGGACCTGCTCCTGAACTGGGGCGGCTGGTGGATCAGCAGGTGCTGCCCCAGCTGCTTTGTGGGCTGCACCTCTACCCCTACCACGGCCTCGACCACGTCCTCGGCCTCTAGTGGCTCCAGCTGGTGGTACTGGTGGTCGTCCATCCTGACCGGTCGCTCGTGTCCTCATCATCTGTGAGAGAATGGAATAGCAGAAGTTTAGTACTTGGGTCAACAAATCTGCATGACAAGAATTTCAAGAATACGGAATTTTCCTAAAGGTTCTGCAGCCTCTCGAGGATAAATACAGACGTCTCCGTACCGATCCACGAGACTCTACTAAGCCTGCTCATGACTCGTTAGACCTATGTAACCTAGGATCTGATACCAACTTCTCACGAACCTAAACCCAAACCCGGTCGTGATGGCGCTTCTCGTAAAGACAAGGCCAGCCGACACACTTCCAATTCACTTTAAGCAATTAATTAAATAAATACTAAGTCTTTAATAGAAATAAAATCCCGAGATAATAGTATAAGTTGCGGAATTAAAAACCAACACAGCCCGAAATCGGGGTGTCACCAGTCATGAGCATCTAAAACAATACTACAAATTTGAAAGTCTAATCCACTACTACATAACTGAATCAAAAAGGGAATAAAATACAGGGAGAATGCACTGGGCTGTGGATCGCAAAGCAGCTACCTAGTAAATCTCCGAAGATCTACTGGAAACTATCAACCCTCAGTAGCAGGACCTGTAGCGCTCGATTCTACACACAGGGGTGCAGGGAGTAAAGTGAGTACTCCAACTCAGTGAGTAATAACAAAAAATGAAGACTGAGCGATATAAAATCACGTTAAACACAACAATAAGCTATAAGAGGCAGAACAAAATCAGTAAACACAATTAAACAGTGAAATCTTATAAAACACCTTTTAAGCAGTTAAACACGTAAAGGAAAAGTAGCTAGAAAGGTAAACACACAAGAACGGCTAAGTAACAACAGCAGAATCAGCCCCTCGGGCAATATCACAGAACAATACCAGCCCCTCGGGCTATATCTCATATCACAATGGGTACCCGCGCTCATTGGGGGTGTACAAACTCCGGGAGGGGACCCTTACGGTCCAAACGCAATATCAAGCCATCTCGTGGCATCATAAACAGGCTCTCGGCCTCATATCAATCACAAGCCACCTCGTGGCGTACAATATCAGGCCCTCGGCCTTATTATCATAATCAGTATATCACTGCTGCGACGTGCAGCCCGACCCAAAGTATCCTCACAATACAGGCCCTCGGCCTTACTCAGTCAGAATCTCATAAGCCTCTCGGGCAACAGTAAAATATGAAGCTCAGCTCAAAACATCTTTTAAAATATCATTTAAGGTGTTTAAAACAGAATAACTTAGCTGAGTTTTTGAAAACAGTAAAATATGGCATGACTGAGCACAAGTATAAAATCAAATAGCGAGGAAAATATCAGTAAAAATCCCCTAAGTGTTCAAACAGTTGGCACGATACCCAAATATGGCATTTAGCCCAAAACAAAATAATATCAAACAATTAGCTATCAAATATGTAGTAAAAATAGTCATTCGGGATGGACTAAGTCACAATCCCCAACGGTGCACGATCCCACGCTCGTCATCCAGCGTGTGTCTCACCTCAACATAGCCGAACGCTGTGATATTTTGGGGTTTCATACCCTCAGGACAGCATTTAAAATCATTACTCACCTCAGTCCGGCCCGCAATCTAGCTCGCAATGCCTTTGCCATTCGAATCAGTCTCCGGATGCTCCGAATCTACCAAAAATCAGAACGTAACCATTAAATTATGCTAAAGGGACGAAGCCCACTCGAAAATAATCGAAAAACATCACAAATCCCGAAATTACCAAAACCCGACCCCCGGGCACACGTCTCGGAATTCGATAAAATTAACTTCATTAGATTCCTTATCTCCCCACGAGTTCGTACATGTAAAAAGTTCCAAAATCCGACCACAAATGGTCTTCCAAAACCTCGATCAAAGGCCTAGGCTTCTAAGCCCTAGTTTCTCTAATTTTACCTTTAATTACAGCTCTAATCCGTGCATTAACACCATAGAATCGAGTTTTAAGGTCCATAATTCTTACCACAATGAGTTTCCCTTGAATTCTCTCTTCAAAATCGCCCAAAGCTCTCAAATTCGTATTTAAAAGTGAAGAAACCCTCTGAAAATCGCGAAGGAGGAAATATAACTATTCTAACCCAGGTTTTTCGCACCTGCGGTCCATAAGTCGCACCTGCGAGACAGCTTCTGTGGTCCCAATGGACGCACCTGCGGATTCCACTTAACGGGCCAAAATCGCATTTGCGATATGCTGCCTGCACCTGCGCTATCGCAGGTGCGCTTCCCCTACCGCTTCTGCGGTTCCAGCTGGTCAGGCCCTTAGCCGCATCTGCGACCACATTTGCGCTCCTGCAAGACCGCACCTGCGGTCCCCTAGCCGTAGGTGCGGTTATGATAGCGAATGGGAAACTTCAGTTGCCATAACCAACTTTCAAACTTCCCGTCAACCATCCGAAATCACCCCGAGGCTACCAGGACCTCAACCAAAAGCACAAATATATCCCATAAACTTATTCAAAATTATACCAATCTTCAAAACACCTCAAACAACATCAAAACCACCAAAACACATCGAATTCAAGCCTAAGGTTCTAAAATCTTCTGCATTCCGCTTTTGATAAAAAAGTATACCAACCCACATCCGAATGACCTGAAATTTTGCACACACATCCCAAATGACATAACAAAGCTACTGCAACTTCCGAAATTCCATTCCGACCCCTATATCAAAATTTCGGCTATCAATCGGAAAATGCCAAAAATATAATTTCGCCAATTCAAGCCTAATTCTACTCCGGACCTCCAAATCACATTCCGATCACACTCCTAAGTCCCAAATCATCTCCCGAAGCTATCCGAACCATTGGAATTCACATATGAGCCCTCTAACATATAAGTCAACATTCAATTGACTTTTTCCAACTTAAGCTTTCTTAAAAGAGACTAAGTGTCTCAAACCTTCACAAAACCTTTCCGAACCCGAACCAACCAACCCGATCACATATAAAACCGATAATTAAAGCAAATAGAAGCAGAAATGGGGAAAACGAAGCGGTAACTCATGAGACGACCGGCCGGACGTCACAAAGACGGTAGGTTCAAGTCCCACCAGACTATGCTGATGAAAAGACGTTGTATTCAAATTCCAATGCATTATGGCCTAACATGCCTTTATATGGGTAAGGCATTGGGTTTGAGTACCAATGCACCATAATGATGACTAAAGAAAAATAATAAATTTTTCATGTAAAAGCATGAAGCTTGTCCCACTTGATTCGCGTCATTCTTGAAGTGAATGTGGTAGCGGTGCATAATAAGTCTAAATGAAGATAAGTGACTGATCAATGAACGTGGGCATGTCAAAGACCAAAATAATAATAGTCATCATTATGGTAAGTTTATAAGGAGAACAATAAGGATTCTCAGAATATTACTTCAAAATGTGAAGGTGATGTTTTCCATCAATGTGGTATGAAAATAATAAAGCACGCCCATATGACTATGTCCACTTGAAGAGAATGTGACTTGTGATAAGCATTGTAAATCATTCCTAAAAGTGAATGTGACAATATATATGTGATGAAGATTATGCATAATAATGTGTTTATGTATAGTTGGATAAATACCACAACTCACCTCTAAGGGAGGTTTGAGAGAAATAAAGATAATGAATATTACAATGTGGTTACATGAATATGTCATTGGTCGTGTACATGTGGTATGCCAAAATTGTCATGCCTTATAAAAAGTTACTAAAGGCAAAATTAAAGCAAGAAATGATTTTGCTTATGATGATTTTGAACATGACAATTATTATGATATGAATTTCTTCGTGAAGGAGATATTCACCATATGGATGGTGTGACAAAAGATATTGTAGTAAAAAATCAAGAGTTCCGAAAGAATTAATTTGTTACTACCCAGATGAATGAAATTGTGCATGACATTGATATTGCAGTAAGTCTCAGAAGATACTTTTTGAAATGTATTAGCCAAAGTGGTTGGCATATTGAGACTATAAATGAAAGGAAGATTGGATATCTTTATATTACTATAATCATACCGTGTAAATATGAAAGGTTACCCGACTTTCTTCTATTTGTACTACACATGTATAAAAATGATGATGGAATCACATGCCACAAGTAAACAAGAGGTTTACTGAAATAAATATTAGTTGGCATGACCGGTTGGCCATCCCGGTTTGTTGATGCAAAAATTAATTGAGAATTTACATTGGCATATATTGAAGAAATAGAAGATTCTTCAAGAATTCTCTTCTGTTGTTTTTCCTCATGATATACTAGTTAAGGTTGGGATTGAATCCCTTGATATATGGAACGAATAAAAGGTGATATATATGTATGGGCCCAATCACCTGCCATGTGGACCGTTTACTATTATATGACTTTGATAGATGCATCTATTGTATGGTCACATGTGCATTTTTTATCAACTTGCAGTTTGGTTTTTGCAAGATTACTTGCTCAAATTATTAGAGCACAGTTCCAGAATATATATTATGATAATTTATCTTGATAATGTTGGTTAAAATCCAAGTTGGTTTAGCAGAAATTGTTTGCCTCCAATTAAGCTAAACCATTTGTTATGAGAATAAACTCTCAAATAGAAATTTGGTACAAGGTGTATTATTTTAGATACAACAGCACTTGTATGCATCTTGCCAACAAGTTATGATAAATTCTCCCTATCACAATTGGTTCAGGGTCAGGAACCAAATAATTTCCATCTAGAGATATGGATGTGCTATATGATTTAATTTTTCCACCACAATGCACAAAAATGGGTCCCCAAAGAAGGCTGGGGACATGTGTTAGTGATCCCAACATTATGGGGAGAAAATGGACGGCTGAAAAAGTAATACAGGGAATGAATTATTATGAGTACACCTAGATCCTCGTACAAGAAAATGTGAACTTGAAGTTCAAGTGATAATTCATTTGCAAAATAATGCCAGGCGCATTTGCTGACCCAAAGCTAAATGTCATATTTCAGCTGCTAATGCTCCAAATGGAATAAAGTTCATGATAGACAGAGTCTATTGCACGCATCAAGCGTAATAGACTAATCGGTTCCAAAGACAAAAAATCCTTGAAGAAGGAGATGAGCAAATGATAAAGATGGTCATAATAAGGAGGAAAGTACTTTATAAGAGCACCGTGACATAACACTTTATAAGACCTCATGGGAGAGGATCAGGTGCCTAAAAATAATGAGATCTCGATAAGTTATATCTTTATTGATTGATGATGGAACCGACGTAAAATGATCGTCAAAATTGTTGTTGATATAATGTGGCGCTCAATTATTAATATTGACGAGGATCTTGAGCTCAAATTTGTCAAGAAATTTGGACAGATAAATGATTGGCCAAATGAAAAGTACGCAATGAAAATTGACTTCACATGAAAAATGTGAAGTTGGACGGATAGTCCTAAAACCTGAAAGTACAAAGCTAGTGGAGGTATAAATGTGTTCTTCTGCAAAAGGTCAAATAAAAAATCAAGTCAATAGACATAAAGACGACTTGTGGCACTAGTAGATTTGTAAATATCATGGCATTGATTATGTGGAGACATGTTTTCTCGTGGTAGATGCAGTCATTTCGGGTTTTGGTCTGGCAATATATTTGATATGCATATAATGAAAATCCTTGAAGGATTTAAATTGTTCTAAAGCATATCAAGGTTTCAAGAAATTTATTAAATAAAGCTTCAACAAATCGATTTGTGGATTAGATCAATCATGGCATACATGATTTATTTTTGTGTCTATTACAGTTGGTGCACTATGTATATTGAGTATAACAATATACCAGCGAGATATAGTTTTATTCCTATATGAAGATACTGGAATACTATTCGTATTATATTGCAAAGGGAATCCTTGATATAGATTTGTTTATTCTAACAAATATTGTCAAGGTTTTGTTGGTTATGAAAATGCAGGCATTTTCTGAAGTTCGTTCGTCAAACAATCTATTTGTACGTGAGAGTACTGCCATATTATTATTTCACAATATTCCAATAGTAGTAAAGACGATGATGATTGCTTATCTCAATTGAAAGAAGGATATATTGAAGGAGACAGAATAAAGCATATATTTCATCAAAGTTCTTTATAAGACACAATCTTCACCGTACGGTGAAATAGATGTTCAATAAATTTATTTGCTTGATAATTTGGTGTTCTGTTCAGTGAAGCGTGAACAACCTTAGCATTTGAGAATTTGATATACAAGATCGGAACACGTCATCTCAGAGAAACAAATTGATGTTTTCATCAGGGGGAGGCAAATACGCGTTGTACTCTTTTTCCCTTAGATAAGATTTTATCCCACTGGGTTTTTCTTGCAAGGTTTTTAATGAGGCAGCAAATAATGCGTATTACAAGATATGTGTACTCTTTTTCCTTCACTAAATTTTTTTTCCCACAGGATTTTTTCTTAGTAAGGTTTTAACGAGGCACATTATCTGTGGACATCCAAGGGGGAGTGTTATGAAATACATATTATATGGATGTCCACTCATCAAATATAAGTCCCACTACTCTTCTCCATTATGTAGATAATCCTCACTACTTCTCACCATTATAGTTGTAACTCCCACACCTCCATAACCTAATAATGATCTTCCCCCATGTTCTCAATAGTTAATACCATGTTTATGATATCCCTTTGTATACCTCAATGTGATCCTATAAATAGATGGTTTGGGCATCACATTGTACACACTTGAATACATGGAAGAAATAAGAATCTCTTCTCTCTTGCTCCGTACATTCTTGTCTATTTTTTTGTTTTATATTATTACTTTGAGCTAAGTTTCATAATAAAGTCAAATTAAATATAAACAGAGAATAGCTTTGTAAAAGTATCATGTGATATACAGAGTCGTATCTAGTGTAGAACCTATGGGTTCAACTCTTTTGCTCATATCTTGTATGTTTACCCAAAAAATGATTAAATATATACAAATAGTAAATTTTGAACCCATTAAATTGGATGAGATGGGATACAATTGCGAATTTGAATCCATATAGTTCAAATCCTGGATCCGCCTCTGGTGATATATATTTTGAATTTCCCAGTAGTACTGCTTCCTTTTTTCTTTGTATACGGTCAAAATCGGGCTCGTCAACTGCACGATAGATCGGGCTCGGAGCAGGAGGGATTGAAGACCGACCCCGAGTCCCATCGAACCAGAACACGAGGTCAGAATGTTCGTCCTCGAGAACATTGAGTCCATGACCCAAAAACCGACCCTGACCCCGAACGAGCTCGAGAAAACATTGTCTATACAACCAACAGGAAACCAAAATAACAGAAGACTGAAATATCCATGACCGGTCAGATATTACGACGGGAATCTCGGCACGTATCAGTAAGGAACTGACAAATCAATAAATCAGCAAATCAGGAGATTTTTACCTTTTATAGAATTGTACCAACAGTAGGACTCCCCTACTATATAAAGGGGGTATGATTACTTGTAAAAGACATTGTAATATGCATCCCAAAGCAGTATAATATTTTTTTCTGTAAGCTACTATTCTTCTGTATCTGATATCGTTTGAATTGCATCCAGTTCAAGTAAGACTTACTTTTCAAGGCTATAACTGTTCAAGTCGTACGGTTTGAATTTACTTTATCATTGTTCGCTTTAATAACAATTCAATTTATTGCTTTGTGTCAAATTAATCCACGTATCCTTAAAACCACTTACAAATTCAATTGTTATCCGATTTGAGGGTAAATAGTTTGGCCCCACCTAGAAAAATTGGCAATCGCCTTGCTAAGTGTCTCTAGGAAATTGAAACCATATTTTCAATGCCATCCTATATGTGTTGTGACTACTTACCCATTGAGAAATATAATGTATAAACCCGAACTCTCAGAACGATTGGCCAAATGGGCCGTGGAAATCAGCGGGTATGATATTGAATATCGACCCCGAACAACCATTAAATCTCAAATTTTGGCAGATTTCGTGGCCGACTTTACGTCGGCCCTAGTACCCGAGATCAAAAGAGAGTTGCTGGTAAACTCGGGGACATCTTCGGGAATCTGGACTCTCTTTACGGACGGTGCCTCGAACGCAAAAGAGTCCAGACTTTGCATTGTATTGAAACCACCTACAGGCAATGTAGTTAGATAATCTATTAGAACTGTGAAATTGACTAACAACGAGGCGGAATATGAGGCCATGATTTCAGGTCTCGAACTAGCCAAAAGCTTGGGAGCGGAGATGATCGAAGCTAAGTGTGATTCCCTCCTCGTGTTAAACCAAGTTAGTGGGACATTCGAGTTTAGAGAAGAACGAATGTAAAGGTACCTGGACAAGTTGCAAGTGACATTACATCGGTTCAAGGAGTGGACTTTGTAACACGTACCTCGAGATCAGAATAGCGAGGCCCATGCCCTTGCTAACTTCGGATCGTCGGTCGAGGACGACGAGCTCAACTCGGGGGTAGTCGTACAACTCATGAGATCGGTAGTGGAAGAAGGCCATGCCGAGATAAACTCAACAAGCCTAACTTGGGTTTGGAGAAACAAGTATATAGAATATTTTAAGGCCGGAAAATTGCCCTCGGATCCAAAAGTATCAAGGGCCCTGCGTACGAAGGCAGCCCGATTTAGTTTGTTCGAAGATGGAACCCTGTTCAGACGAACGTTCGATGGGCCACTAGCGATATGCTTGGGACCGGGAGATACCGAGTACATTTTAAGGGAAATTCACGAGGGCACCTTCAGAAATCATTCCGGCGCCGAATCATTGGTTCAAAAGGTAATCAGAGCTGGTTACTACTGCATTGACCTAGAAAAGGATGCAAATGAGTTCGTACGAAAATGTGATAAGTTCCAAAGACATGCTCCGATGATCCACCAACCCGGGGAGCTGCTGCATTCGGTTTTTTCACCATGGTCGTTCATGAAGTGGGGAATGGACATCGTTGGCCCTCTTCTATGGGCACCCGGTAAGGCTCAATTTAATTTGTTTATGATTGAGTATTTTTCTATGTGGGTGGAACCCCAGGCATACGAGAAGTTCAGGGAGAAGTAAGTCATCGATTTCATTTGGGACCACATCATATGCCGATTCGGAATGGCATCAGAAATCGTGTGCGACAACGGGAAACAATTTATCGACAGCAAATTGACCAAGTTTCTCGAAGACCATAAGATCAAAAGGATCTTATCAACACCTTATCACCCTAGTGGGAACGGACAAGCAGAATCGACCAACAAAACCATACTCCAAAACCTCAAAAAGCGGTTAACCGATGCCAAAGGAAAATGGAAGGAAATCCAACCCGAAGTCCTATGGGCATACCGTATGACCTCGAAGTCCAGTACCAGGGCCACCCCGTTCACATTGGTTCATGACACCGAAGCTCTAATACCGATTGAAGTTGGAGAACCAAGTATTATATTTCGATATGCGACCAAGGAATCAAATGATGAGGCCATGAGTACGAGCCTAGAGCTATTAGATGGAAGGCGCAA
Source organism: Nicotiana attenuata (assembly GCF_001879085.1). Taxonomy (NCBI): domain Eukaryota; kingdom Viridiplantae; phylum Streptophyta; class Magnoliopsida; order Solanales; family Solanaceae; genus Nicotiana; species Nicotiana attenuata. The sequence continues at coordinate 14,221 of NW_017674097.1, read as the reverse complement.
AACCGCCCTTGTACGGTTGGCCGCCCAAAAGCAGCGGATCGAGAGATAGTACAATTAAAGGGCCAACCTCTAACACTTCAATATCGGGGACTTCGTACTAAGGAAGGTCACACTTAGCACTCGAAACCCGAACGAAGGAAAGTTGGGACCGAACTGGGAAGGACCATAACAAATCATCGAGATCATCGAAAAAGGATCCTATAAACTCAGAATAATGAACGACGAGCAACTACTGAACAACTGGAATACAACTCACTTGAAACGATATTACTGCTAAGGTACGACCCTATTCATTCTTTTTTACTTATTTTTTGAACTAACACTTGCAGGTAACCAACAAGGAGCGGTACAAATTTTTAGGTTTGAAAGCACGCGTTGAACTGTTTTCCCCTTGAACCAGTTTTGTCCCAACTGGGTTTTCCGGCAAGGTTTTTAACGAGGCAACAGTGGATCGTGCTAACTTAGAATAGAAGACTGGTCATGAATCGGTGCCAAAGATTGCATTATCAGTATCTGAGGCTTCTCTCTATGATCAACCTCGATTACTAGGGGGCATTACCCTCGGATATCGACTTTAGCAAGGAAAGAAACTTCGTAATTGAAGGGTCTCGATCGATAGAATTTACTATAAGGGCCAAACGATCAAATGAACCATGCCCGCATAGACTGCTCCAGCCCTGGCACAAAGCATGTACACATGTATAACTATTATGCACAAGAATAAAAAGAAGTCTCTTCCTTGCAGATAAATATCTTGTCCTTTAAAAATTTTCTTGCATTTCTCAAGAAATTTCCTACATCCAATCCCGTAAAGGTATCGATCCCAAGGGCCACCTTAATACGAGTTCAAACAATCACTCTCACTCGGGGACTACCATCCGAAAACAAACTCGGACGGTCCGGGCTATCGGAGCTCGGGGGCACAAGACCTATTAGGCAACCCCGAAATTTTAAAGGTTACGGTCATCCCCACTCGGGGGCTGTTATCCTAGACAAGTCCAGAACTCGGGGTGAAACTCCCCAGCTAAAAAAGCAACGGCCAAATTAAAATGGCTCGGAGACGTCCGAGACTCGTAAAAAAAATAACAAGGCCTTAAAAAATTTTAACCGGTTCTAAAAGCTACCCTCGGCAAACTATAAATCTAGAAAAGTATAAGTACTTTGGAGTAAAATTTTCGGTCACAACAAACCCCCACGATGCCTTAAAAACAAAATAATGTTGAAGGCAAGGCTTGCTCAAACCTCCGAGCATAACCTAACTATTTCATGCTAGGGCATTTTAATCTTTGTGAATATAAATGACAAAGCAAAGGGAAAAACTCAGAAATTGCTGAAGGAAAAGAAGCTTTATATACATATCGAAAGATTTTTACAAAGGCCAAAACGGCCTCGATACAAATTTGTACAAAGGCCAAACGGCCTCAACCAAAAGGTAATACAAAAAGCAAAAACAAAAACGTTTGAAAAGAGCCTAAGTGGCCTGGTTTTTGTCGGGGGCCACCTCGTCATCCTCGGAGTCTTCTCCACCCTCGGATCTGCTTAAACCCTCGGAACCATCATCATCCTCGGGATAAGCTAACTTTTTGGCCTTGGCTTCGAGCTCTTTGGAATTTTCAATCTCAACCGATAAGTCGAAACCCTGAGCATGAATTTCCTCAAGGGCCTTCCTTCGAGATTGCCGCTTCGCGTGCTCGATGATGTCCTTTGCTCGAACCTGAGCCGCCTCGTTATTGGCCTTATAAACGGACACAATCTTATTAGCTTCGAATTTTACCACCTCAACCTCCGACTTGGTCGTCACAAGCTCCTTGGCCAGATTTTCTTAGTCGGGGACGGCCGAACTTAGCTGGGATTGGAGCTCCTCGATCTTTTTGGCCTGAACCAAGGTTTTTTTCCTTTACAGCTCGAAGTTGGACCTCAGCCGAAGCCAAGTACGCCCGGGCAGTCTCCTTTTTCGAGGCCAAGCGATCTATGTTTCTTTTCCATTCTTCGGCGTCGGCCTTTACTGCATCCACCTTTGCCCGGAGCTACTCGATCTGATCAAGCTTCTTTTGAACAAGAGGTTTCGGACCGTTAGTCACCATGTCCGACTCATCATCACTAACCTCAAATACTCTTCTTGCCTGCTCAACCAGGTTGGCATGTCCTTCCGAACCACCTCTAGCTCAGCTTGGAGGCTCTTAGCCTCCCCTTCACTTTGCTCGCTGAGAAATATGTAAGCATCTCTCTCTCAGTGAGCCCTCGAATCCCAGCCTCATATTGGTTTAACTCTTCTCGATACTAGATAAAAGTCTCATGGTGAAACACCGAGGCCTACAAACACAGAGATAAAGGTTATGATCATCTATAAATTAATCTAAGTACAAACTAGAAATCTTTAAGAGGTATCTGAAGTTACCCGGTTTAGCGCCTGTTGAGCTTCATTGAACAGGAAGGGCGCTTCCACCTTATTCATCTTGGCTTGGTCCTCCTCGGTAACCAAGCACCAAAGGTAACTGGCCACCCCTACGGGGGCAAAAAGAACCAGGGCATCATCCGAAATTGAGATAATAATCGATCGCTTCCGGTCAAGATCCACGCTTGGCACTGGAAACCGGTTGACTAATTTTGGGCTTGAGGAAGGCCCACTTGTTCCCGAAGATGGACTCTTCCTTGGAACCTCTAAGTCACCCAAACCGATGACGTCCTCCATGGCGGTAGAATCCACGCCACTGAAAAAGCCGCGGAAGGGGTCGTCCGCTCTATGGGCCCCCTCGTTAGGGCGAGGTTTCACTGCTTGAGCCTCGTTGATCATAGACTCAGTGAACGAAGGCGACTCGGTGATGTCTATCACGCCGAGTACATCCTTCGGGGCACTACCCTCATCCCGGGAAGCCTCGACCAGGCCTCCATATTGACCTCAACCACGGCCTCCACATTGGCCCCAACCACGGTCTCCGCACTGGCCCCGACCACGACCTCCTCGTCGGCCTCCCTAGCTCAAGGCAGGTCGGCCTCACCTCTCTCTGATTCGGAGGCCCCTCGTCCCTTGAACTGCAACTGCACGCTGGCCACCAGTTTAGAGGCTTCTTCGTTTTCTTCTTCTTCCAATTCGTCCCTCAGCCGGCAGAGAGAGTCCGATGATGGCACGTGAGAACTGGTGCTTTATTTAGATTTACGCACCAGCCTCCTTCTCGATTTTTTCTTCTCCGAGTTCAGAGAACTCGGAGCCCTTTTTCTCTTCTTCTCCTCACCCTGTCTCGGAGTAGGGGACTCGCCTGGGCCATCCTCGTCACCGTATAGGGGCCTTTTCCAACATCCTTGGAAAGACCTACAAATAGAAACAAAACGATTAAGAACTCAGCGGCACAAAGGAAACCCAAGTGTTGTCCACTCACGAAAGAAATCTCACAGTGAGAACGGGCCTCCATCGGCCTTTTGAAAGTTCGCGCCATGCGTGTTCGGACTATGGCTTTTGAGAAACAATGCCCTCGACCCACTCCTTGAGTCGAGGGACTGCGTTCGTGACCTGAGCAACAGCTGCATCGCCACCAAAAACTGATAAGAATGAAGGAAAAAAGAGTAAAAAATAAAATTTTGGGAAAAACAAAACATTACTTACATTTTGTGTTCCACTTCTCGGGGAACGGCATGTACTTGACTGGGATCAGGTTCAAGGTCCTCACTCGGAAAAATTGGCCTAGCCAACCTCGATCACGATCTTTATCGATGCTCGAGAATGGGGCTTTACTAGCCCGGCATGTAAGTTTAATCAGCCCCCCTCCCCCCCCCCCTTCCCCCCGAAAGAGTCGGGGACTGTATAGGCGCATAAGGTGGTTGACGGTGAATAAGCATCCACCGATCTTGCTCACAAAGAATCGGAGAAGGATGACGATTCCCCAAAACGAAGGGTGAATCTGGCCAAGGCACACCTCGTACCTTTTTGCAGAAATGGATGATTACCCGATCCAATGGGCCCAGCGTAAAGGGATAAGTGTAAACACTTAAGTATCCCTCTACGTGGGTAGTGATATCTTCATCGGGCCCGGGAACCACCACGTCTTTGCCGACCCAGTTGCAATTCTTTTTAACCGTGGGGAGAATTTCTTCAGTGATCGAGCTGATGTACCTCGCAACCTTCTCACATCGGCCCGGTACGGGTGAAGGTTTCTCAACTTAAAATCGGCGGTCATCGAGCACCCGCCAGGAATGAACGCGCTGAGAGGAGGTTCCGCCGTTGGTTCCTTGCTGGCCGGTCGTGATGTAAAAGCAGTTTCTTTTTGGGGAACTATTTTTAAAGTTTTTTCCATTTCTCTTAAAGATGGAGGAAAAAAGAAAAAGAGGAAGTTAGAGCAGTACACTTAATGATTTGGGGTGGAGACAAACAAAACCCTTCACAAAGGATCTCAAGAAATTAGAGTATGAGTGCTAGAAAATAGAGAAATTGCAATGAAGCAGGGGTATAAAGTTTGGAAGTAAAGTTTAAATGGAAAAGGAAGGGGGTATTTATAGTTTTCAAACAATGATTCAAATCCAGAAGAGTGCGACAAGCAACTGATAAGCATTTAATGTCATTGAGACATGACTGACGAGACGTTTCGTTTATTTTGTCATTTCTGACACGGAGTATCGAGATGAGAATCAGAAGCTCATATTGTTTCTTGTCGTTTACTCTCCAAAAAATGAGGGGACTATCTACATACGGTCAAATTGGGCTCGTCTACTGCACGACAGATCGGGCTTGGAACATGAGAGATTGAAGACCGACCCCGAGTCCCATCGAACCAGAATACGAGGTAGAATGTCCGTCCTCGAGAACATTGAGTCCATGACCCCGGAACCGACCCTGACTCCGAACGAGCTCAAGGAAACATTGTCTATACAACCAACAGGAGACCGAAATAACATAAGACCGAAATATCCGTGACCGGCCGGATATTACGGTGGGAATCTTGGCACGTATCAGTAAGGAACTGACAAATCAGCAAATCAGGAGATTTTACCTTTTATAGAATTGTACCTAAAGTAGGACTCCCCTACTAAATAAAGAGGGTCTGATTACTTGTAAAAGACATTGTAACACGCATCCCAAAGCAGTATAATATTATTTTCTTTCTGTAAGCTATTGTTCTTCTGTATCTGATATCGTTTAAATTGCATCCAGTTCAAGTGAGACTTACTTTTCAAAGCTAAAATTGTTCAAGTCGTATGATTTGAATTTACTTTATCATTGTTCGCTTTAATAACAATTTAATTTATCGCTTTGTGTCAAATTAATCCACGTATCATTAAAACCACTTACGAATTCAATTGATATCCGATTTTGAGGGTAAACATTCTTTTCTTTTCAAGATCCAAATTAAACAATATAGAGGAAAACATGTTCTCTTTTGATTAGGGGCGTACGAAGAATAAACTGACTAGCTGAGATAGTTAACTAAATTTCGTGCGACGCAGTAGATGTTTTTCTACCATGATTAACGAGCTATTAATCCTCGTGGCAGCTGGAACGTCTAACACATTTTAAGCCAAAGCAAGATTTAGTCAATGTGGATTAAAAGGCTTCATTAAATAGTTTCCAGTTCCCTTGGTCCTTGGATAAGTATTGCTCACTTTTCTTAAAAACAAAAGGGAAATTTACACGGTATTCCCACTTGGAACTTCAGTTAACACCGGATACAATTAAAATATTTATTTTATTTTGTATATTTATTTTATAAATTTATTTTACCTTATATATGTATTGTATTCCAAAATAAAATATTGTGTATTCTAAGTTAAAATATTGTGGTATATTTAATTTGGATATTGCATTCTAAATTAGAGTACTATATTAGGTTTGGTTTGAATACTCTATTGCAAATTAGAATGTTATTTATGTTTGGTTTTGAAGATTGTATTTTAAAAAATTATGGAATATTTAGTTTGAAAACGGTATTCCAAATTAAAAAATTATGCTATACTTGATTTGGACATTGTATTCCAAAGTAGAATATTGTGATACGTTCAATTTAGATTATATTACAAATTAGAATATTGTGATATATTTTAAAATATATTAAAGATTTGAAGGTACAGAGTGTAATACTTTTAGAATATTTGATGTAATTTAAAAAATTAGGTATATCATGAAACTAAAGTCTTACAAATGGGTATATTTTGAAACTTCCCTAAATAAAAGAAAAAATCTCACTTTATACCCATTAATCCTAAACTATTTACCCTTTAATGCCCAGACCCAAACTATTTACTACTCCTACCTATGGGTCCCAAACTATTTACCCGGTTTTTTCCTTGCCAACCATCTTTCTTTCTTCTATCGTCCAGTTTATGCATTAGAAAACTGCTCTTTTCTTGAAAATTTTTTATGACTATATTTTTTGTTTTTCAAAGAATTCAACATTCTAAGTAGAGTAGATAGATATTCACCCATTAAACTCGTGAGATACCTACTCAATGTTTTTGGACTCTGATTACTATAGCCTTAAAGCAGAGACAGGGCATGCTTGACTCTTTAAGGAAGTATAAAATTTTTGAAAGAATGAAGTGCGGGGACAACAGTAAACGTGACGAATGAAGAAATCGTTGATATTCCAATTTAGATTGCTTGATTGTTAGTTGCTCATCCTTAGAGTTTAGATTTCATTTTTCTATTCTTAGAGTTCAGTACTTTTGGTAAAACTTGACTGCATTCTCAAAATTTCCTTAGGAATCTGATCATCCATTCAGCTGTGAAACCCCTTCCCCCACTCATGTTTTTCTTTATCACTTTCTTGTTTTTATCCCTCTTTTTTTTAATTAAGTTTGTTTTTTGTGTTTGATGAGTGCGAAAAATCGTAGTATGGAACTTATATCCTTAAATTTATTTTTGTTCTTTTATGTTAAGAAAGTTATACAAATTGCAATTATTGTTTATTACCTTAACCATATTCAAAGTGGGTGTTATTAAATATTGCTTATAGTACCTTCTAGAAGTTCATACTGAAATTTGATAGCATTTGAAGCTGATTTGAGGTGATTGAGATCGAAATTTTTAGTTGAAAATAGAAGAAGAACACAGCTACAGTATACCGCTACGGTATACAATATGCTGTAGGAGTATATAGCTATACTGCAACAGTATACTATTATAGTTTACAATATACTGCAACAGTATATTGTAATAATCGAAGAAGAACACAGTTACCTAACAGTATACCGCTACAGTATACAATATACTATAGGAGTATATAGTTATACTGCAACAGTATACTATTATAGTATACAATATATTATTATAGTATACTGTAATAATATGCAATATACTATAACAGTATGTTGTAATAGTATACAATATACTATAATAGTATACTTATTACACGTAAATTCACTTGCTTTTTCCCTTTTAATTTGCTTAAAGCTTTTACCTAGCGTGAGGGGCAAATTAAAAATGCAAAAAAAAAAATATATTATAGTATGATATAGAATGTAACAGTATACTCTTACAACTAGATCCTTTTAGAATTTTTTAAAATTTTTATTGACAACTGATATTATTTCGATTTAATAATTGAATTAACTTTTTTTTTAACTCTTTGCGCACAATTGTATACCCTGTTGGTATAGCTATATACTATACTGGTATCATATGTTAGTTAATATTTTTTGGTTGTATTAGCTACATTTAATGGTACACAATTTGATTTTTCTTAGTAATAATATAAAAAAAGAATAATAAGAAAATAGTGAAAAACAGTAAAATGAAAATTAGATTATGAAGAGAAAAAGAATATAAAAAAAGAATTTAAATGAAATTAGAAAAGGAAAAAAAGAAAAAAATAAGAAGAAAAGGAGAAAAGAAAAGAAGCATAGAAATAAAAAAGAATTGGAGAATAAAGAAAAAATTCCCCACAAAACCTACTATGGTTAAGAAATGTAATTAGTTTACGGGTAGAAAAATAAATGGATAGACAAGAGTAAATAGTTTTGTTTTTGTGGGTAACTGTGTCAAAACCCCTAAATTTGTCTGACAGGCCCACTTTGCAGGGGAAGTGCACAAATAGCCACTAAAAGCAGCTGCTTTTATTTTAAAGCCATTGTTTTCAATGTATTTAAGCTTTAGCCACTACTTTAATAAACTTATACTTGACTGGACGAAAATACCCTTCTGATATAGTTATACCTACGCTATTATAACACACTCGACGAAAACCAAAAGCATCAGCAGCAGCCGGCGATCCAGCAGCAGCAGCAGCGACTGGACGAAAAATTCAAAATTCTCATCCAAAAAATCGACATAGATAAACAGTAAGTTATACTTTCATGTGTTTCTATCGATTTTTACTTCGATATAGTTATACTTTTTCCGATTTGTATTGATTTGATTATATAATAGATAAGAATTTGAGTTTTTTTTTTTTGAATTTCTGGATTGATAAACTTAAGGACATCGCCTCCTATGATAATTCTATAAAACT
>NW_017674097.1:5424-5666 GCF_001879085.1 Nicotiana attenuata | reverse complement strand
ATAGATAAACTTAAGGACATCGCCTCCTATGATAATTCTATAAAACTTGAGCACATACTATTAAGGACATAGTGTCTTCATTTTGGAAATTGAATTCAAAAATTAAGGACACGATGTCCTTAACTTTGATTCTACTGTCCTCATTTTGCAAATTGAATTGAAAAACTTAATGACACAATGTCCTCACTTGTTGTTGTTCTTCTGTATACTAAGTACCTGAAGTTTAGTAGTTTCTAAATTAG
>NW_017674097.1:0-882 GCF_001879085.1 Nicotiana attenuata | reverse complement strand
CCTTGTTAGGAATTTACAGAATATTTCAGAAGTTTTCTAAACTTGCAAAATTCACATGTATCCTTTACACCAATTTTATACAAAAGATCATCCACAACTTTCATAAAAACTAAACTACAACTCCTTTGGACAGCAGGTTTCATTTTCACTCTCATAATCATCCCCAACATTTTCTGGTGGAGTGTCGTACCCAGAATTTCTTTTTCATTCACCATGCGCCCAAAGATTTGCAGCAAGTTCTCTTCTGAAGTCTTTTATGTCTTCGGGTTTGAATTGCTCCACATCCTTTGCAATCATCAGTAGCTCAACATATTTGATCAGAAAGGCACCACAATCAGTCCTAAGAGAAATGTAAGATATGCAGTGAATTAAACAATAAATCTAAAGTACATATAAATAATAAAAAAAATAACAACACGTACGATCCAATTTGGCGTGGTGATCTTTGCCATTGAATATCAAATTTGTTGAAGACATTTCCGAAAAACTTGTGATGTTTGTCAAACTGTGAGAACTTTAGCAAGTGGGGATCATCCGTGCATACATTTCCATGTGATTAAGTCCTGCCTCATATGGCTCACTGTATATGGAATCGTATACATCAATCTTTATCTGATTCAAGTCCATCACCCCCAAAAGAAACGTGTGTGAACAGCATTATCTTCTTCAGAAGGAAGCCGACATGGAAAAAAACGATTTTGTCAACTTCTGTCCAAGCAATTCCACATCTACGGCTGTCCCCCCCACACATACTGGTGTCAGAAAACAAACTGATTATCACCAGCACACCAAAAAGTCATCAGTAGCATCATCACTGAAATCTTTATACACAAGTCACCATGTAGTATCCAAAAAGATATCCAGTAGTGTAGCTAACGAAAG
>NW_017674096.1:108128-108842 GCF_001879085.1 Nicotiana attenuata | reverse complement strand
CAAGCAAACAAAATAAGACCCATCCCTTAAAGGAAAATCCACGTAATTCCAGCCATCTTAAGGCAACCTCAACAAGCATCAATTGGGACTAACAATTGCCCTCAATACGAATGCATCATTAACACATTTAACTTTTGAAAAACCATGGATCAAGTGTGACACAAGAGCATCAAGAGTTGACACATTTCATCAAAGAACTTATCTCAATTACTTTGGTCATTGTGGAACCCAAACTCACACATCCTCAACTCTCCCTAAGCGAACCTCACCTTTTAGAGTATTAACAAACAAATCGAGGTTGATGGAGTTTCACTCATCTCTCTCAAGAAGAAGGTCACAAGTCCGACTCTAGGTACCATATGCTTGCCCCTTATGTAAGTATCCACTAATGTATGTTTCCTTCAACTCAAGATCCTATAGGGATTTTGTGGAGTCATTATGAAGGCTTTTGGGTAAGGGTAGGACATATTTTTATTCAAGTGGGTTCAATCTTCCCTTAAGCACTTCTTTTGATTCATTATGGCACAACTCTCTTGACTCTTTTGAGTATTTCACTTCTTTACAAGGGGTTAGAGAGACACATTGTCACCCTTTCTTATGCAATTCAAAACATTTCTCCTTTTTTCTACTTTTTTCCACACCTTTTTTCTTTTCTACTTTCGTTTTCTTTGAATTCCCTTTTTATTCTCGTTCACTTTGGACTTTCTTCTGTCT
>NW_017674096.1:101581-105247 GCF_001879085.1 Nicotiana attenuata | reverse complement strand
GTTCTTTTTATGTTTTCCCTAGCCTGGGGAGTGAGCTTTGCTATTCTTTTTCCTTTACCCCCTCGGGAGGAACCTCCTCTCCCGGGTTGTTGTGACTGTTTGGCTCCCCTTTGTTTAACCATTGTCTGCAAAGATAAGCGTCTAACATTGTTAGTCGAAGCACATGCAGTGAATCAGGTGAATCAAATAGATTGCAGAGATAATATTAGTACACAGCAGTAGAAAAGTTTGCAGAACACAGCACCGCGGACCGCACAAACATGACCGCGGTCCGCGCTGGGCAAAGGCCCAGAATTCACCCTCTCTGAATCTCCCACCGCGGTCCGCACAAAAATGCAATGCGGCCGCGGTGGGCCAGTGCGGACCGCACAAGCATGAATGCGGCCGCGCTGGAGACTATTACTTTTCAATCACAAAAGCACCGCGGTCCGCACAAAATTGTAATGCGGACCGCGTTAGGGCAGCGCGGTCGCGCAAAAGTGACCGCGGACCACGCTGAGCTAGGGTTTACGGGTACTAAGTTAGGGGTGCATATCTTGCCATTCTTGTTCAAGTTTTTACACCTACTTCGTCCCTACTCAGTTCACCCATTGATTAAGCCTATTCAATGCATTACCCTAGTTTTAAACTAACCTAAACTAACAGTTAAAGAACAAGAGGAAGCTAAACTACTGAACAAGCCATGAAAATAAGGAATTAATTAATCACAAGTGCATGAAATGTTACCAAGACTGTGAAGATGGAATGCAATTAGTCCAAGCAATCCAGAAAAATAGTCTTAGAAGGGGATGAACAACGTCCTATAGCTCTGAGTGTTCAAAGTGCGAAAAGGGTAAAATGAAAGCCTAGGGCCCTATTTATAGAAGAACTGGGGGCCCCACACTTACCTACCAGCGCGGCCGCACAAAAGTGACCGCGGACCGCGTTGGGTTTCAAAATCCGAAGTTTCAGAAGGCAACCTTGCGCGGCCGCGTTGGAGTGCACCGCGGACCGCACCAATTTGACCGCGGCCGCAGTGGAAAACTTGAGAGCATGCATTTTTAATCATGCCAGCGCGGACCGCACAAAAGTGCACCGCGGTCCGCACTGGCAAATTCAGAGACTACCAGTGTTTTTCCTTTGTTTTGCACTGCTTCAACACAATCCCTGCAACATCTCACAAACAATTAACTCAAAAATCCTAAGCTACAAAGAAAATCAAAGATAAAGAAAAATACATGGGTTGCCTCCCAAGAAGCGCCTGATTTAACGTCGCGGCACGACGCATGTTACCATCACATCACTTCAAATGAACGAGTGCCACCACGTGGCTGTCATCAAATTTCCCCAAATAATGCTTGACACGATGCCCATTGACCCGGAAAACTTCACCATTCTTGTTCTTTAGATCAAGAGCACCAAACAGAGTCACACATACAACTTCAAATGGCCCTCCACTTTGACTTGAGCTTTCCCGGAAATAACCTCAGCCGGGAGTTGAAAAGAAGAACCATATCACCAACCTTGAATTCCTTTCCCCGAGCATATTTGTCGTGAAGATACTTCATCTTCTCCTTATACAAGGACGAGCTGGAGTAGGCATGAAATCTAAACTCATCAAGCTCATTAAGTTGCTCAACACGGAGATTCGCCGCAACATCCCATTCCAAGTTCAACTTTCTCAAGGCCCACATAGCTTTGTGCTCCAATTCCACCGGAAGATGGCAAGCTTTCCCAAACACCAACCGGTACGGGGACATACCAATTGGGGTCTTGTAAGCCGTCCGGTAAGCCCATAAAGCGTCATCCAACTTTTTCGACCAATCGGTCCTATTAGCATTTACCGTCTTGGACAATATACTCTTTATTTCTCGGTTGGACACTTCCACTTGACCACTAGCTTGAGGATGATAGGGGGTGGTCACTTTGTGATTTACTCCATACTTAGCAAGCAATGAGTCGAAAGCCTTGTTGCAAAAGTGAGACCCCCCATCACTAATGATAGCACGAGGGGTACCAAACCTTGTGAAGATACTCTTTTTCAAGAATGCCACAACACTTCGGGCTTCATTGTTGGGTAAAGCCACGACTTCCACCCACTTTGAGACATAGTCCACCGCCACGAGAATATAAGTTGTCCCACAAGAGCTCACGAAAGGACCCATGAAATCGATGCCCCAAACATCAAAAATATCCACCTCGAGAATTGTATTGAGAGGCATCTCATCCCTTTTTGAAATTCCGCCGGCCCTTTGGCATGCATCACATCTCTTTACCAAGTCACTAGCATCTTTAAACAAAGTCGGTCAATAGAAACCGCAACTCAAGATCTTTGAAGCCGTCCTCACCCCTCCATGATGGCCACCATAGGGGGAGGAGTGACAAGCCTCCAGTATGCTCAATTGTTCACCTTCCGGGACACATCTTCTAATCACACCATCCGTGCAAATTTTGAACAAGTACGGATCATCCTAATAAAAATCCAAACTATCCCGTTTGAGTTTCTTCTTTTGGTTCGAAGAGAGCTCACACGGGACAGTTCCGATCACAATGAAGTTGGCGATGTCCGCGAACCATGACATGTCACACATTGACACAGAAAGAAGTTGCTTGTCGGGGAATGCATCATTTATCTCAACACCGTCACCTGGCCTCCCTTCTTCCTCTAGCCGGGACAAATGGTCCGCAACTTGGTTCTCACTTCCCCTCCGGTCCACTATTTCTAAGTCAACTTCCTTAAGAAGTAACACCCATCTCATCAATCTTGCTTTGGAATCCTTTTTGGTCATTAAATATCTAAGGGCGGCATGGTTCGTGTGCACAATCACCTTGGCCCCCATAAGATAGGGCCGAAATTTCTCCATGGCAAATACAATGGCCAATAACTCCTTCTCCGTCACCGTGTAATTCCGTTTAGCTTCATTCATAGTCGTACTTGCATAATACACGGGATGGAACATTTTGTTAACCCGTTGACCCAACACCGCCCCCACTGCAACATCACTAGCATCACACATTAGTTCAAAGGGCAAATCCAATTAGGTGCAGTTATAAAAGGGGTAGTGGTCAACTTTTGTTTTAAGAGTTCAAAGGCCTCCATGCATTTTTCATCAAAAACGAACTTGGCATCTTTCTCTAGTAGCTTGCACAGTGGATTCACAACCTTCGAGAAGTCTTTGATAAATCGCCGGTAGAACCCGGCATGCCCAAGAAAACTCCTCACCCCTTTGACAGAAGTAGGGGGAGGGAGCCTTGAAATCACCTCAATATTAGCCTTATCTACCTCAATCCCATGTTTTGAAATCTTTTGGCCCAACACTATACCTTCTTCAACCATAAAATGGCATTTTTCCCAATTGAGAACGAGGTTAGTTTCTTCACAACGAGCCAAGACTCTATCCAAATTCACCAAGCATTCATCAAAAGAGTCACCAACCACACTAAAGTCGTCCATAAAGACCTCCAATATGTCCTCTACCATATCGGTGAAAATAGCCATCATGCAACGTTGGAAGGTCGCCGGAGCATTGCACAATCCGAATGGCATCCGGGAGAAAGCAAAGGTACCATAGGGGCATGTAAAAGTAGTCTTCTCTTGGTCCTCCGGGGCAATTAAAACTTTAATTGTAGCCCGAGTACCCATCCAAGAAACTAATAGAATGCTCTCCCCGCAAGACCGATCAAGCA